>NC_057814.1:385000010-385055002 GCF_018294505.1 Triticum aestivum | reverse complement strand
GAACCAGCCCAACTTCCCCACCAATTTGGCCATAACTTCCTACTCCCAAGTCCGTTTTTCGTGTTCTTTAGTTCGTTTGGAAGTTCTTGACACCCCCATCCACATATATCATTACCGCTACCATTAGCCTCCATCCAAAAATCATCCCAAAAACACCCACCTTCCGCATTTTACCGATTTTGAGTTGCGGTTTCCGTTTCCTAAGGTGTTTCAGCTACTTAGGAACGTGTGGCGTCGATATCACCGCCATTCATCATCGCCTCGGAGTCATCTTCGCCAAAAATCATCACCGTTGTCACCACTAACCGTAAGAAAGGACGGTAACCTCGACGACACTTACCTTTGCTTTTGCTTTGATAACCCGAGCCATTTTGCGTAGCTTACCCATCGAGACTAGCAAGTTGAGAATTGTCGGGCCACGCTATTGTGCACCGAAGTGATCGTGTTATCATCTTTGTGCCATAACTCTATCCCGTGCATACCTTACATAATTGTCAGCACAGTGAAAAAAAAAGAGAAAGAAAGAAAAGCTTTTAAGTAAAAGAGGAGAAACAAAGAGCTTGTAAGCAATAGCATTGAGCCATTTTGCAAAGTCATATCATCTTGGTCGCCGCATACATAGCATAGTTGGGATTGAAGACGGCACATTTCTCTCATAGGTTGGTCACAAGCGTATCTTGCCCATTTGAGCAATCGAGCTAGCGTCTCTCTAGCATTCGCACAACAAGAGCATTTTCCGTGGTTGCGCATTTTCAGCTCACCCTTGGTTGTGCGGATCCCATCTATCTTCTATGTGTGTGTTCCTAGTGATATCCTTGGGTTTGATCTATTTGCTTTACTTGCATTTTTGTGAACCTTCTCAACCTTATCGATATCTTGACTAACATTTGCTTGAAATTTTGCCACCATCCTAACCAAGCTACTCCATAAGCCATTTTACTTGTAGGTGTGAGAAACAAACCCGGTTCCAATTCGCCTATTGTGGCATTACATTGAGTGACACTTGTTACATCCTCAATCCTCAGAAAAGGTAACTTCGGTATTGTTCTCTCATTTTCCTACTCACCCCACTTGGTTATGATGGATAGGCCAAGTTCGTCGGCGAACCCGCTTTTCAAGGAGCAAGGTGTTGATCCCGGCTACGTCACCAAAAACCACTTCTTCATCGCGCAACGAGCTCTACATCAAGAAAGCGAAGAATTGGGTGAACGCTTGGAGCAACTCGCCTCCGACCTTCGTCAATCGGAAACAAGGAACCGCGACTACATCGACGACAAGTTCCCTACACAAATGGAAGAACTCCGCAACATGATCGTGCGGCGCCCGTCTTCCTCATCCTCGTCGTCAAGACGACACCACTCAAGCCGCTGATCAAGTCGGCAATCTTCAGACTACTCCTCTTACGAAGCAAGTCCTCCACGATCCCGAGCCCCTCGACGTGATGATCCTCGAGATCGCCAAGCTCAAGAAAATCCATTCCATGGCAATGGCTTACAAGACCGAGTCTGAGCACGTGAAATGGCGCGACAACAAGCGCAACAAGAAATGGAGCAAGAGCAAATACCTCCTCAAGTGCAACGTCAACCATCTCAAGACGGTGATGCAATTCGACAAGCACAAGAGCGACGTCAAGCACAAGCCCTCAAACGTGAAGCTCAAGCACTTGAAGCTCAACGAACACTCAACGAGGCCACTAGAGCCGTCGAAGAGCACAACCGCCAAGTCCGTGAACAAGAAGATGCACTTCGCCAAGTACGACAAGGAGAAGTCGCTAGACTTGAAGAGCAACAAGAACAAAGAAACCAAGCGCACATGCCTCATCCTCCTCCGTGACAAGAGCGAATCACGGGGATCGAGCATTTGAGGACCTTCCTCCTTGTCAAGAGCAACATCAAAACCGCCACTATGATGAAGAACTTCGCTACGGCAAGCTCAAGTTCACCATGCCAAAGTTCTCCGGAAGCAATGATCCCGAAGAATATCTCTCATGGGCCTTGAAGGTGGACAAGATATTCCGTCTTCACAACTACGAAGAGGAAAAGAATATCTCCATGGCCTCCCTCGAGTTTCAAAACTACGTCTTCATTTGGTGGGAACAAGTGATCGAGTGACGACAAACAAGAGGTGAACTACCAATCACAACTTGGACGGACATGAAGGATGTCTTGAGAGCTCGATTCGTGCCTACACACTACACCCGTGATCTCTTCAAGAAGCTGCAACTCCTCAAGCAAGGCACGAAGACGATGGAAGAATACTCCCAAGAAATAGAGATTGCCATGATACGAGCCAATGTCAAGGAAGACAACGAGCAAACAATGGCATGCTTCTTGAACGGCCTCAACCACCCAATCAAGTGGATTGCCTACTTCCAACCGTACTCAAACCTTCTCGAGCTAGTTCATCAAGCGACCAAGGCCGAGCGACTAGTGCAAGATGACTTAAAATACGCCAAGTACTCGTCCAAGACCTACGGCTCCTACTCTCAAGCTCCTGCGACTTCGGCAACTCCTACCTCAACTAGCGCATCACCAAGTACAGGCGACAAGTCAAGTTCCAAGCAAGCTATGCCTTCCTCGACTCGTCCTCCGGCAAGCACCTACAAATCCAAGACTCCCACATCTTCGGCGCCACCGAACGACCCCGTCAAGACAAGTTCTTTCAAGTGCTTCACATGTGGTGGCCGAGGGCACAAGTCCTTCGAATGCACCAACAAGCGGACAATGATCTTCAACGATGATGGCACATATGACACGATGAGTGAAGAAGAAATGGAAGCCCTTGAGCACATGGACATGCACCGGCGCGTGAACGAAGATGAAGATGATCAAGTGTTTTGTGACAACGATTAAAGACCCTCTCTCGTGGTCTCCAAGGTCTTGACGCTCCAACACCATCAAGATGAAGACCAACGATGCCACATCTTCCACACCAAGGCCGGCATCAACGGGCGTTCCATGAAGGTCATCATCGACGGAGGAAGTTGTCACAACTTGGCAAGTGAAGAGCTATGTTCCAAGATGCAATTGGTCAAGAAGAAGCACCCTTGTCCCTACAAGGTGCAATGGCTAAACGACTCCGACACTATTCAAGTGGAGCATACAGTGCAAGTTTCTTTCAAGATCGGCGCCTACGAGGACACCCTGGAGTGTGACGTAGTTCCTATGACCATGTGCCATCTTCTCTTGGGATGACCTTGGCAATTCGACCGCGTCCACAACGGAAGAACAAACCACTATAGCTTCAATATGAAGGGCAAAGAGTATGTGCTTCGACCAATGTCACCAACCAAGTGATCGCCGACAAGCAAGCTGCTACCTCTTGAGCATGCGTTGGTTTTCCCTTGAAGAGGAAAGGGTGATGCAGCAAAGTAGCGTGAGTATTTCCCTCAGTTTTTGAGAACCAAGGTATCAATCCAGTAGGTGGTTACACGCAAGTCGCCTTGTACCTGCACAAACAAATAAGAACCTTGCAACCAACGCGATAAAGGGGTTGTAATTCCCTTCACGGCCACTTGCAAAAGTGAGATCTGATAGAGATAATAAGATAATATTTTTGGTAATTTTATGATATAGATTGGAAAGTAAAGATTGCAAAATAAAATAGATTCGAAACTTATATGATGGAAAATAGACCCGGGAGCCATAGGTTTCACTAGTGGCTTCTCCCAAGATAGCAAATTCTATGGTGGGTGAACAAATTACTGTCGAGCAATTGATAGAAAAGCGCATAGTTATGAGAATATCTAGGCATGATCATGTATAGGCATCACGTCTACGACAAGTAGACCGAAACGATTCTGCATCTACTACTATTACTCCACACATTGACCGCTATTCAGCATGCATCTAGAGTATTAAGTTCATAAGAACAGAGTAACGCATTAGGCAAGATGACATGATGTAGAGGGATAAACTCAAGCAATATGATATAAACCCCATCTGTTTATCCTCGATGGCAACAATACAATACGTGTCTTGCTGCCCCTACTGTCACTAGGAAAGGACACCACAAGATTGAACCCAAAGCTAAGCACTTCTCCCATTGCAAGAAAGATCAATCTAGTAGGCCAAACCAAACTGATAATTCGAAGAGACTTGCAAAGATATCAAATCATACATATAAGAATTCAGAGAAGAACCAAATATTGTTCATAGATAATCTTGATCATAAACCCACAATTCATCGGATCTCGACAAACACACCACAAAAAGTATTACATCAAATAGATCTCCAAGAGAATCGAGGAGAACCTTGTATTGAGATCCAAAGAGAGAGAAGAAGCCATCTAGCTAATAACTATGGACCCGAAGGTCTGTGGTAAACTACTCACACATCATCGGAGAGACTATGGTGTTGATGTAGAAGCCCTCTGTGATCGATTCCCCCTCCGGCGGAGCGCCGAAAAAGGCCCCAAGATGGGATCTCACGGGTACAGAAGGTTGCGGCGGTGCAAATAGGGTTTCGTGGTGCTCTCGGATGTTTTCAGGGTATATGAGTATATATAGGCGAAAGAAGTCGGTCGGGGGAGCCATGAGGGGCCCACGAGGGTGGGGGCGCGCCTACCCCCTGGGCGCGCCTCCCTGCCTCGTGGCCGCCTCGTTGCTTCCTTGACGTCCACTTCAAGTCTCCTGGATTGCGTTTGTTCCAAAAATAACTCTCCCGAAGGTTTCATTCCGTTTGGATTCCGTTTGATATTCCTTTTCTGCGAAACACTGAAATAGGCAAAAAAACAGCAATTTGCACTGGGCCTTTGGTTAGTAGGTTAATCCCAAAAATAATATAAAAGTGTATAAATAAAGCCCAATAAACATCCAAAACACATAATATAATAGCATGGAACAATAAAAAAGTATAGATACATTGGAGACGTATCAAGCATCCCCAAGCTTAATTCCTGCTCGTCCTCGAGTAGGTAGATGATAAAAACAGAATTTTTGATGTGGAATGCTACCTAACATAATTTTTAATGTAATTTTCTTTATTGTGGCATGAATGTTCAGATCCAAAAGATTCAAGATAAAAGTTTAATATTGACATAAAAATAATAATACTTCAAGCATACTAACTAAGCAATCATGTCTTCTCAAAGTAACATGTCCAAAGAAATTCATCCCTACAAAATCATATAGTTTGGCCAGGCTCCATTTTCGTCACACAAGAATGCTCTCATCATGCACAACCCCGATGACAAGTCAAGCAATTGTTTCATACTCTAGTAATCTCAAACTTTTTCAACTTTGACGCAATACATGAGCGTGGGCCATGGATATTGCACTATGAGTGGAATAGAATATAATGATGGGGGTTGTGTGAAGAATACAAAAATGAGAAAGTCTCACATTGACGCGGCTAATCAACGGGCTAGGGAGATGCCCATCAATTGATGTCAATGCAAGGAGTAGGGATTGCCATGCAACGGATGCACTAGAGCTATAAATGTATGAAAGCTCAACAAAAGAAACTAAGTGGGTGTGCATCCAACTTGCTTGCTCATGAAGACCTAGGGAATTTGAGGAAGCCCATTGTTGGAATATACAAGCCAAGTTCTATAATAAAAAATTCCCACTAGTATATGAAAGTGACAAAATAAGAGACTCTATCATAAAGATCATGGTGCTACTTTGAAGCACAAGTGTGGAAAAAGGATAGTAGCATTGTCCCTTTTTTTGGGCCTTCCTTTTTTTATTTGGCCTTTCTTCTTTTTTTTCATGGGACAATGCTCTATTAATGATGATCATCACACCTCTATTTATTTACAACTCAATGATTACAACTCGATACTAGAACAAAATATGACTATATGAGTGCCTCCGGCGGTGTACCGGGATGGGCAATGAATCAAGAGTGACATGTATGATGAATTATGCATGGTGGCTTTGCCACAAATACGATGTCAACTACATGACCATGCAAGGCAATATGACAATGATGAAGCGTGTCATAATAAATGAAACGGTGGAAAGTTGCATGGCAATATATCTCGGAATGGCTATGGAAATCCCATAATAGGTAGGTATGGTGGCTGTTTTGAGGAAGATATAAGGAGGTTTATGTGTGATAGAGTGTATCATATCACGGGGTTTTGATGCACCAGCGAAGTTTGCACCAACTCTCAAGGTGAGAAAGGGCAATGCACGGTACCGAAGAGGCTAGCAATGATGGAAGGGTGAGAGTGTGTATAATCCATGGACTCAACATTAGTCATAAAGAACTCACATACTTATTGCAAAAATCTACAAGTCATCAAAAACCAAGCATTACGCGCATGCTCCTAGGGGGATAGATTGGTAGGGAAAGACTATCGCTCGTGCCCGACCGCCACTCACAAGGATGACAATCAAAGAACACCTCATGTTTCAAATTTGTTACACAACGGTTACCATACGTGCATGCTACGGGACTTGCAAACTCTAGCACAAGTATTTCTCAAATTCACAATTACTCAACTAGCATAACTTTAATATCACCATCGTCATATCTCAAAACAATCATCAAGTATCAAACTTCTCATAGTATTCAATGCACTCTATATGAAAGTTTTTATTATACCCGTCTTGGATGCCTATCATATTACGACTAATTTTATAGCCAAAGCAATTTACCATGTTGTTCTATAGAACTCTCAAAATAATATAAGTGAAGCATGAGAGATCAATAATTTCTATAAAATAAACCACCACCGTGCTCTAAAAGATATAAGCGAAGCACTAGAGCAAAATTTTCTAGCTCAAAAGATATAAGTGAAGCACATAGAGTATCCTAATAAATTCCGATTCATGTGTGTCTCTCCAAAAGGTGTGTACAGCAAGGATGATTGTGGTAAACTAAAAAGAAAAGACTCAAATCATACAAGACGCTCCAAGCAAAACACATATCATGTGGTGAATAAAAATATAGCCTCAAGTGAAGTTACCGATGGACGAAGACGAAAGAGGGGATGCCTTCCGGGGCATCCCCAAGCATAGGCTTTTGGTTGTCCTTGAATTTTACCTTGGGGTGCCTTGGGCATCCCCAATCTTAGGCTCTTGCCACTCCTTATTCCATAATCCATCAAATCTTTACCCAAAACTTGAAAACTTCACAACACAAAACTCAACAGAAAATCTCATGAGCTCCGTTAGTGCAAGTAAACAAACCACCACAATAAAGTACTGTAATGAACTCATTCTTTATTTATATTGGTGTTAAACCTACTGTATTCCAACTTCTCTATGGTTCATACCCCCTGATACTAGCCATAGATTCATCAAAATAAGCAAACAACACACGAAAAACAGAATCTGTCAAAAACAGAGAAGTCTGTAGAAATCTGTAACAAACGCAAACTTCTGTAACTCATAAAAATCTACCAAAATAGGACGACCTATATAATTTGTTTATTGATCTACTGCAATCTGGAATCAGTATTTTATCACTTTCTGGTGATTTTTAACAATTGTTATCCAAGAAGATCCTATAGGTTTTACTTGGCACAAACACTAATTAAAACATAAAACCACATCTAAATAGAGGCTAGATGAAATATTTATTACTAAACAGGAACAAAAATAAAATTGGGTTGCCTCGCAACAAGCGCTATCGTTTAACGCCCCTAGCTAGGCATTGATAATTTCGATGATGCTCACATGAAAGACAAGAATTGAAGCACAAAGAGAGAATCATATAGCATGTGAAAAACACATCTAAGTCTAACATACTTCCTATGCATAGGAAACTTATAGGCAAACAAATTATCAAGACAAGAAAATACTAGCATATGCAAGGAAGAAGTGAGAAACAATAGCAATCTCAACATAACGAGAGGTAATTTAGTAACATGAAAATTTCTCCAACCATATTTTCCTATCTCATAATAATTACATGTGGGATCATATTCAAATTCAACAATATAGCTATCACATAAAATTTTCTCTACATGATCCACATGCATGCAAAGTTGACACTCTTCCAAAATAGTGGGAATATCATTAACTAAAGTCATGACCTCTCCAAACCCACTTTTATCAAAAATACCATAAGATTGAATATTCTCCAAATATGTGTGATCTAAAGTTGACACTCTTCCAAACCCACTTTCAATATTATTGCAAACACTATTATCAATCTCATATTCATCATGGGGCTTAAATAAATTTTCAAGATCATAAGAAGAATCACTCCAATCATGATCATTGCAACAAGTAGTAGACTAAGCAAAACTAGCATCCCTAAGCTTAGGGTTTTTCATATTATTAGCACAATTGACATCAAGGGAATTTATAATAACATCATTGCAAGCATGCTTTTCATCGAAGGAACTATCAAGTATGGGTGCAATAGCAACGATCTCATGTTTAACATAAGGAACTATAGCAAATTCATCTTCATAAATATTGGCATCATGGCCACAAGAATAGCAAGCATCTTGTTCATCAAGGGATATTTCAATCAAATCATCAGAATCATAATTATCTATAGATTCATGCATATCATTATTTTCTTCAGAAGCAACGGTCATTCTTTCAATAAATTCTTTGACATAGACATTATGAGCATAGTTTTCATAGCAATATTTAAGTATGTCAAAATTTTCAGATTCGTAGAGAGTAATATCATACTTTTCAATCAAAGAAGCAACTTCATAAGCACCCTTAAAAGCAACAAATTCTTCAATTTGTTCGATATCGTAGTAACTATAAACACCCTTTGCATAAGAAGATAAGATTTCATTATCATTAAACTCACATAGGTAGGGGAAGTGTTTTTTAGGGTTCTTAGAGCAACAAGTAAAATCAAAAATTTCTCTAAGATTCCAAGCATAACATAGCAATCTGTTCATTTGATCCCATAAGAGTCTCCCTTTTTCAGACAAACGGTGACGCACAAAATGAGCATGCTCATCTAAAGATTTCCCATCAACTAGGCTAGTTGGGGTTTCAGCACGAGCGCATAAGGATCGAAGATGATCCAAGTAGAACACTTTAAGTGGATCCATATCAATAGATCTTCAGCAAGCGAAAATGCAAGCATATAGAAGGCACATGGCAACACGAGCAAACAAAAGGACGAACGGAAGAAGGGCGAATAAAACGGCAAAGGTGAAGTGGGGGGGAGGAAAACGAGAGGCAAATGGCAAATAATGTAATGCGAGGGATAAGAGTTTATGATAGGTACTTGTTATGTCTTGACTTGTGCGTAGATCTCCCCGGCAACGGCGCCAGAAATGGCTAGTTGCTGGGATCAAATCTTGACTTGACTTGGCGTAAGCCTCCCCGGCACGGCGCCGGAAATCCTTCTTGCTACCTCTTGAGCATGAGTTGGTTTTCCCTTGAAGAGGAAAGGGTGATGCAGCAAAGTAGCGTAAGTATTTCCCTCAGTTTTTGAGAACCAAGGTATCAATCCATTAGGAGGTTACACGCAAGTCGCCTTGTACCTGCACAAACAAATAAGAACCTTGCAACCAACGCGATAAAGGGGTTGTCAATCCCTTAACGGCCACTTGCAAAAGTGAGATCTGATAGAGATAATAAGATAATATTTTTGGTATTTTTATGATATAGATTGGAAAGTAAAGATTGCAAAATAAAATAGATCGGAAACTTATATGATGGAAAATAGACCCGGGGGCCATATGTTTCACTAGTGGCTTCTCTCAAGATAGCAAATTCTACGGTGGGTGAACAAATTATTGTCGAGCAATTGATAGAAAAGTGCATAGTTATGAGAATATCTAGGCATGATCATGTATATAGGCATCACGTCCGCGACAAGTAGATCGAAACGATTCTGCATCTACTACTATTACTCCACACATCGACCGCTATCCAGCATGCATCTAGAGTATTAAGTTCATAAGAACAGAGTAACACATTAGGCAAGATGACATGATGTAGAGGGATAAACTCAAGCAATATGATATAAACCCCATCTTTTTATCCTCGATGGCAACAGTACAATACGTGCCTTGCTGCCCCTGCTGTCACTCGGAAAGGACACCGCAAGATTGAACCCAAAGCTAAGCACTTCTCCCATTGCAAGAAAATCAATCTAGTAGGCCAAACCAAACTGATAATTCGAAGAGACTTGCGAAGATATCAAATCATACATATAAGAATTCAGAGAAGAACCAAATATTGTTCATAGATAATCTTGATCATAAACCCACAATTCATCTGATCTCGACAAACACACCGCAAAAAGTATGTACATCAAATAGATCTCCAAGAGAATCGAGGAGAACTTTGTATTGAGATCCAAAGAGAGAGAAGAAGCCATCTAGCTAATAACTATGGACCCGAAGGTCTGTGGTAAACTACTCACACATCATCGGAGAGGCTATGGTGTTGATGTAGAAGCCCTCCGTGATCGATTCCCCCTCCGGCGGAGCGCCGGAAAAGGCCCCAAGATGGGATCTCACGGGTACAGAAGGTTGCGGCGGTGGAAATAGGGTTTCGTGGTGCTCTTGGATGTTTTCAGGGTATATGAGTATATATAGGTGAAAGAAGTCGGTCGGGGGAGCCACGAGGGGCCCACGAGGGTGGGGCCGCGCCTACCCCCCTAGGCGCGCCTCCCTGCCTCGTGTCCGCCTCGTTGCTTCCTTGACGTCCACTCCAAGTCTCCTTTATTGCGTTTGTTCCAAAAATAACTCTCCCGAAGGTTTCATTCCGTTTGATATTCCTTTTCTGCGAAACACTGAAATAGGCAAAAAAAGCAATTTGCACTAGGCCTTTGGTTAGTAGGTTAATCCCAAAAATAATATAAAAGTGTATAATAAATCCCATTAAACATCCAAAACAGATAATATAATAGCATGGAACAATCAAAAATTATAGATACGTTGGAGACATATCACAAGCTTCCACCCATCATGGAGATACTAGTGAGAGAGTGAACCACCAAAAAGAAAGTGAGCGCCACAAGCCAAAATTGAGCGACTCTTCGCCAAGAGAGAAAAACTTAGTCCTTCTAGCCACAAAAAGACAGATGAGAGAAGTGTGTGAGAACCCATCAAGTGTCATCCACTTTGTCCTACTTTGCAAAGATGAGGTGGCAAAAACTAACACTCCTAATCCTCTTCCACTAGTGTTCTCTAACTTGTTGCAGGAATTCGAGGATGTCTTCCCCGATGAGCTACCTCTTGGTCTTCCTCCTCTACGTGGCATTGAACATAGGATCGACCTCATCCCCGGAGCACCTCTTCCGAACAAGGCTCCCTACCGCGTCAACCGCGAAGAAACTAAAGATATCCAACGGCAAGTACAACAACTCATCGACAACGGCCATGTACATGAAAGCTTAAGCCCTTGTGCCGTTCCGTTTATACTTGTGCCCAAGCAAGATGGTAGTTTTCGCATGTGCTCCGATTGTAGACCCATCAATGCTATCATCGTTAGATATAGGCATCCCATACCTCGCCTTGATGATATGCTAGATGAGCTTAGCGGTGCCTCCATTTTCTCAAAAATTGACCTTAAAAGTGGCTATTATCAAATCCACATACAAGAAGGTGATGAATGGAAAACTGCTTTCAAAACTAAATTTGGCTTGTACGAGTGGTTGGTTATGCCTATGGGTTTATCGGAAGCTCCCGGTACTTTCATGCGTCTTATGCATTTTGTGCTTCGTCCTTACATTGGAGTGTTTGTTGTGGTCTACTTCGATGACATACTTTTTTTAGCAAATCCATCAAAGATCATGTTAATCATGTTAGGGCCGTGTTGCAAACTTTTCGCAAGGAACGTCTTTATGCCAACATGAAAACGTGCATGTTTGGTGTTGACAAGCTTGTTTTCTTGGGTTTCGTTGTTTCTTCAAAGGGTGTCCATGTTGATGAGTCTAAAACTGAAGCAATTAAAACTTGGCCACAACCCACTAATTTGCAACAAGTGCGTAGTTTTCTTGGCCTTGCGGGTTTCTATCATCGCTTTGTGAAAGATTTTAGCACCATTGTCGCACCGTTGCATGCCTTGAGTAAGAAAAATGCTCCTTTTGTTTGGGGACCTTTGCAATCTACCACTGTTGATGAGCTCAAATATGTGCTTACTCATGCTCCGATTCTTGCTTTGCCCAACTTTGACAAAACTTTCGAGGTTCATCGCGATGCAAGTGGTAATGGAATTGGCGGAGTTTTGATGCAAGATAAATGAGCTATTGCATATTTTAGTGAAAAACTCTTCGGTGCTCAACTTAACTATCCCATCCATGACAAAGAATTGTATGCTTTAGTGCGTGTGTTACATGTTTGGGAACATTATCTTAGACCGCATGAGTTTGTCATACATACCGATCATGAGACACTTAAGTACCTTAAAGGTCAAACCAAGTCGAATAAACGGCATGCTAAATGGAGTGAATTTATTGAATCTCCCCCTATGTGATAAAATACATTAAGGGCAAAGAGAATGTTGTCGCGGATGCCCTTTCCAGAAAATGCATGTTACTTACTCAACTTGAATTGAATGTTTTTGGATGTGATCATATCAAAGATTTGTATGAGCATGATGTGACTTTTGCTACTCCTTATGCTAAGTGTGTGACGCATACTTCATGGGAACGATACTATATCAAAGATGGTTATCTTATGAGAGCTAACACTATGCATTACCGAGTCTTCTCTTCGTTTGTTACTTTTGCAAGAGGCTCATGGAGGTGGACTCATGGGACACTTTGGACGAGACAAGACTTTCGCCACGCTCTCCAAGAACTATTTTTGGCCCAAGATGTTTCGCGATGTCTCACGCTTCACCACCCGGTGCTCTACATGTTGCAAAGCTAAGTCACAATCTCAATCCCATGGTTTACATATGCCACTACATATTCCACATCAACCTTGGGAACATATTAGGATGGATTTTTTGCTTAGCTTACCTAGGACTCAAAATGGCAAGGACTCCATATTTGTTGTCGCGGACCGATTCTCTAAAATGGCTCATTTTATCCCATGCAATAAGATAGACGATGCTTCACATGTTGCCAATCTCTTTTGTAGGGAAATCTTGAGGTTGCACGGCATGCCAAAGACAATTGTGTCGGACCGAGACATCAAGTTCTTAAGCTACTTTTGGAAGACGCTTTGCGCCAAGCTCGGAATCAAGCTACTCATCTCCACGGCGTATCATCCTCAAACCGATGGCCAAACGGAAGTCACCAACTGGACGCTCGCCGCTCTCCTATGCGTGTTGATAAAGAAGAACATCAAGGAGTGGGAGGAGTGCCTACCCATCGCCGAGTACGCCTACAACCGTGCAAGACACTCTATCACCGGCAAGTCCCCTTTCAAGGTTGTCTACGGCTTCAACCCATTGTCGCCATTGGACATACTTCCCCTACCGCTTCAAGAACGAGCAAACATGGACGCTAGTGCAAGAGCCGCCTACGTCAAGAAGATGCATGAAGAAACACGTTCCATGATCGAGCGCCAAGTACAACGACTCGCCTCCAAGCTCAACATCCACAAGTCTCCGGTGGTGTTCCAACCGGGTGATCTAGTATGGTTACATCTACGCAAGGAACGCTTCCTCAAGGAGCTCAAGTCCAAGCTACTTCCGAGAGCTGATGGACCATTCAAGGTGCTTGCACGCTACAATGACAACGCCTACAAAGTCGATATCCCACGCGACAAGCACAACGTAAGCAACATCTTCAACGTCAAAGACTTGGCTAAGTACCATGGTGATGAAGAGCACGATCCGCGGACGGATCTCTCCCAAGGGGGGGAGATGATGTGGAGCATCCCTCGGCTACCCGCACCGACACTCCATCACCACCGCAAGCACCAAGAGGACCGATGACAAGAGCACGTGCACGCAACATCGAGAACGTGGTCAATTCTATCCTCTTCGAGTTTCTTTCGGATTCACATGAGAATTGGGTTCTACCTCAAAGAGACTCACTATGCATTCTTAGGCACCAAGAAGATGATCGTGAGAAAGAGAAGACGGAGACTCGAGCATCCACGGAGCAAGGGAGAGGAGAGCAGAACAAGAAGCGGGAAGAAGGGAGCAAGGAGGCAAAACCCCCTGGACACCCCGGGTGCCCGGCCCCTCCAACACCGGGTGCCCGGCCACCCTCCCCTGGGCGCTGCCCCGCCTGCCCCGGGTGCCCGACCCCTTGGGCTCCGGGTGCCCGGGCCCCTTGCCCAGCCACGTGCCACCCCCGGGTGCCCGGCCTCTGCCCAGCAAGCAGCTGGTGGCCACCCCCGGGTGCCCGGACACACTCCAGCCGGCCCCTGACTTGGCCGGGTGCCCGGCCCCTTCGCCACCGGGTACCCGGTCCCTCCGGAGCTCGTGGCTCTGACCGGTCCGGGTGCCTAGGCCACTTTGCCCCGGGTGCCCAGACCCCTCCGAGGGCCTGCATGCCTCTTTGGGGCTTTGCCCTTGTATCCCCCCTCCTCTCTTACTTCGTCTCAAAACTATAAGTACCCCCCACCTAGCTCATTGGAGAGGATAGCAAAGTATTGGGTAGACAAAGAGAGAGCTTTGATCATCTTCCTCCTCTTGGAGATCTAGACCTCCTCTTGGAGATCAAGGCCTCCTCTTGGAGAAGATCCTCTTGTGGATATCAAGGCCTCTCTTGGAGAAGGATCCCCATCATAGGATCATCAAGACCTCTCTCCTCATAGGATTGGGATGAACTAGTTACCTTGTATCTTTCTTTTGTTGTCCTTGAATCATTGTGACCTCTTGTGTGTTCTTAGATCTAGCATATGTGTGATTTGATCTAGTCAATTTGAGTGTTTCCCCTCTCTTCTGTTCTTCGTGTTCTTCGGGGATTTCCCCTCCAATTCGTGAAAGATCTCCATCTAGGGTTCCACCCTACAACACGGTGTCTTGGCGGCGGCGATGAGGGCTTCTGCTCGACAACGCATCCCTCCTCCTCCGGATCCTGCGGTGGCGGAACCCGCCGTGAGGGGACGAGGAAGGGGACGAGGTCGAGGTCGTCGCGGTGCCCGAGGAGGAGGAGGGAGGGGTGGTGCCTTGGTGGCGCCCCCGCCGGCGGCTCCTCCCCCGATGGAAGGCCACGTCGGTGACCAACCTCGGGAGCTCATCATCAGGCTATACAAAGCCCCTGTGTGGTCATGTTCACCTTCCAACTCCCTTCGCGCTTGAGATGGAGCCCGAACAACCACGCGCTCTGAGGTTGCACATGAGGGGCTGCGGGAATGGTAGCATGCAGGTCGATGTCGATTTCCCCGCCCCTCACGTGATGTACCTCCGTCGTGGTTGGAAGACCTTCGCTCGTGCCCACGGCGTCTCGGAGGGGCACGTTCTCCAGTTCAAGTTAATGGAGAGCGGCCTGCTCTCTGTCAAGATCTTCGGGCGCTCGGGAGGTCGCTTAGGGTGCTGCGCGGAGAGCTCAACCGACGATGAAAGCTCCTCCTTGAGCAGGAGCGATGAGGAGGACAATGATGGTGATGACGACGATAGTGGGAGGGGGAGCGACGACTCTGACTCCGGCTGATTGCCGTCCGCACCACCTTCATCAGGCGGCAGCACCATCATCTGCATCCACATCTCCATCACAGCAGCGCGATTTGCCGGGGAGTTGGATGGAGAGGTGGGGATGGTGCTCCCGGGCTCCTCCAGCAGTCTTCTAGCTGGACCCCGGCAGGCTTCCTCTCGGGCTGCAGCTCCATTAGCCCTGCCGTCTCCTGCTGGCCCTGGTGGCGGTGGTCGGCGGGTCCGCCTCCGCCGTGCTTTCCATCAAGGCGTTCCCTCGCGCTCCCGTTCCCGTCAGGCTACCTCTCCTGGAGCCCGAGGGGAGCGGGCTGGGCTCCCACCCAGGCGCTCCTTTTGCTCTCCTCGCCTTCGACGGCCGTGCCTAGGAGGAGATGGACAAGAAAGGGCATTACGGAGCACTTATCTTTTTTCAATCTTAAATCTGTAGGCGCATGCCAAATTTTAATTCAAATAATGTAATCTCTCGGGTCCATGTTTGTGTCCTGTAATGCTTGTACTTGTATTAGCATATTAATGAAAAATATGAACCTTGCCGGGAACCCGTGCATGTGTATTTCCATGCAGAGGTGAGATGCCTCTTTAATATAAATAAACAAGTTTTCCCCGGCAGGCTATCCTCCCGGTACCCTCTTTGTCTCCCGGAGAGCTGCGTCTACCGGGTTACAGACGAAGGGACCAGCCCCCCGCCAACTTCTTTTTACCAAAGGCCACTGCAACCATCCTGACCGAAGCAACGTTCGAGTCAGAGATGGGAGCACCAAAGTCTCAAAAGAGTGGCGAGGTTTTCTTAGCACAAGTTAAAGCTTACAAAACACTAATGGATAGGAGGTAGAACTTATCTGCTTGGCCTGCCGGGGATCGCTGTGCCGAACAATCTTCTCGACTCCTTGTCAAAGCCAAGTTCATGGTAGGAACCTGCAGCTTCATGCAGGATGCGATCCTATCTATATGCATGTGCAAATGCTCATGAAATGCTTATGCAGTGACCTTGGAATGCTCATGCATGCATGCTATCTTGGTCGCCAACCCCCACAGTGCTTCTTTATTTTCTCTTGCACAGGGTCATCACCCTGGCTTTGTACAAGGGGTTACATGTAGATGAGGCAAGGCATGTACAAAAGGGTGGCTGCCGGGCAGGGCCCAACAGTCGCACCTTGCGGGTAGAATTTGCGGAGATGCTCAATATTCCATGAGTTTTGCAACTGAGTGCCATCTCCAGTCTCCAGACAGACTGCGCCAGGTCTGGTGACTCGTACTACCGGGTAAGGGCCTTCCCACTTTGGTTACAACTTGTTTGTACCCTTGAAGGACTAAACGCGCCTAAGGACAAGGTCACCTTCCTCAAAACACAGGGCATGAACCCTGCGGCTATGATAGCAACGCAGGGCTTGCTGGTAGCGTGCAGCACGCGTAGCAGCCCGGAGACGGTTCTCCTCGAGTAGCACAGCATCGTCACGTAGGTGCTGATCTTGCGCTACTTCATCGTAGGCAAGCACACGAGGCGACCTGTAGATGAGTTCCGTGGGGATAACTGCTTCTGCCCCATAGACCGGGGAGAAGGGAGTCTGCCCGGTAGCTCGGTTTGGTGTCATTCTGAGGGACCAGAGAACTACCAGCAGCTCCTCGATCCACCGCCTGTCGTGCTTCTGGAGTGTATCAAAAGTTCTTGTCTTGAGTCCATGCAACACTTCAGTGTTCGCCCTCTCAGCTTGTCCAATGATCCGGGGTGTGCCACAGAGGCAAATGAGATCTTGCATCCGAGGGCATGAACATATTGCATGAAGGCGCGACTCGTGAATTGGGTGCCGTTGTCGGTGATGATCCTTGCCGGAACTCCAAAACGACACACCAATTCTTTCAAGAACTTGATAGCTGACTGAGCAGTCACCTTTCTCACGGCAGTCACTTCCGGTCACTTTGTAAACTTGTCAATGGCAACGAACAAGAATTCAAAGCCCCCGATTGCTCGAGGGAAGAGCCGAGGATATCGAGCCCCCAGACCGAAAATGGCCATGCTAGAGGGATTGTTTGAAGAGCTTGGGCAGGCAGGTGTGTTTTCTTGGAATGGAACTGGCAGGCTTCACATTTCATGACTAGCTCGACCGCATCTTGGAGGACTGTGGGACAATAGAATCCTTGCCGGAATGCTTTCCCAACTAATGCCCTTGATCCAATGTGGGAGCCGCACATTCCTTTGTGTATCTTGGACAGCAGTCCCTTTCCTTCTTCCCGACAGACACACTTCAATTTCACACCGTTGGGCCTCCTTCTGTACATAGTGTCATTGACAAACTGATACATACTAGCCCTCTGGGCTACTTATTCAGCTTCATCTTGGTCGCCGGGAAGCTCTCCGGTTTGGAGGAAGTGGACAATGTGCCTTGCCCAAGTTGGAGCCTAGGGATCGGCAACGAGGACTAGCGGCACCTCCTCTACTGCGGGAGCACATGCCTCGTTCGCGGGGTCCATGGGCCCGGTTGGAGGTTGTGGTCCGGTAGGCTGTGAGGAGTTCTTTCCGGCAGGGTCTCTGCCAGGAGCGGACGGCTCTACCGGGAGAGGCTTACTGTAGTCCAACTTTCTCCTTTTCCGGGCCATTGTCGCTGGGGATACGGAGGGCTGAGTGAGATGGAGAACAAAAGTCCTTGGTTCCACAGAAAGCTTCTGCGCAGCACACTTTGATAGATGATCAGCTAAGCTATTTTCCGCACGGGGTACGCGCTCTGTTTGCAATACGTCAAAGCGCTCCTCCAATCTCCTCACTTCCTCGACGTACGCCTCTGATGACCCACAAGTGTAGGTGATCTATTGTAGTCCTTTCGATAATTAAGAGTGTCGAATCCAACGAGGAGCAGAAGGAAATGACAACCGGTTTTCAGTAAGGTATTCTGTGCAAGCACTGAAATTATCGGTAACAGATAGTTTTGTGATAAGGTAATTTGTAACGGGCAACAAGTAATGAAAATAAATAAGGTGCAGCAAGATGGCCCAATCCTTTTTTTAGCAAAGGATAAGCCTGGACAAACTCTTATATGAAGGAAAACGATCCCGAGGGCACATGGAAATTATCGTCAAGCTAGTTTTCATCACGTTCATATGATTCGCGTTCGTTACTTTGATAATTTGATATGTGGGTGGACCAGTGCTTGGGTACCGCCCTTTCTTGGACAAGCATCCCACTTATGATTAACCCCTATTGCAAGCATCCTCAACTACAAAAGAAGTATTAAGGTAAACCTAACCATAGCATGAAACATATGGATCCAAATCAGCCCCTTACGAAGCAACGCATAAACTAGGGTTTAAGCTTCTGTCACTCTAGCAACCCATCATCTACTTATTACTTCCCAATGCCTTCCTCTAGGCCCAAACAATGGTGAAGTGTCATGTAGTCGACGTTCACATAACACCACTAGAGGAAAGACAACATACATCTCATCAAAATATCGAATGAATACCAAATTCACATGACTACTTATAGCAAGACTTCTCCCATGTCCTCAGGAACAAACGTAACTACTCACAAATCGTATTCATGTTCATAATCAGAGGGGTATTAATATGCATAGAGGATCTGAACATATGATCTTCCACCAAATAAACCAACTAGCATCAACTACAAGGAGTAATCAACACTAGTAGCAACCCCCAGGTACCAATCTGAGGTTTTGAGATAAAGATCGGATACAAGAGATGAACTAGGGTTTGAGATGAGATGGTGCTGGTGAAGATGTTGATGGAGATTGACCCCTCACGTTGAGAGGATCGATGGTGATGACGGTGGTGATGATTTACCCCTCCCGGAGGGATGTTTCCCTGACAGAACAGCTCCGCCGGAGCCCTAGATTGGTTCCGCCAAGGTTCCGCCTCGTGGCGGCGGTGTTTCGTCCCGAAAGCTTCCTCCTGATTTTTTCCAGGGTGAAAGACTTCATATAGCATAAGATGTTGGGGATCGTAGCATAATTTTAAAAAAAATCCTACGTTCACCAAGATGCATCTATGGAGTATACTAGCAACGAGGGGAAAGGAGTGCATCTACATACCCTTGTAGATCGCGAGCGGAAGCGTTCCAATGAACGTGGATGACGGAGTCGTACTCGCCGTGATCCAAATCACCGATGACCGAGTGCCGAACGGACGACACCTCCGCGTTCAACACATGTACGGTGCAGCGACGTCTCCTCCTTCTTGATCCAGCAAGGGGGAAGGAGAGGTTGATGGAGATCCAGCAGCACGATGGCGTGGTGGTGGATGTAGCGGGATGCCGGCAGGGCTTCGCCGAGCATATACGAGAGAGAGAGGTGTTGCAGGGGGAGAGGGAGGCGCCCAAGGCTGTAATGTTGCTGCCCTCCCTCCCCCCCCTTTATATAGGCCCCCTGGGAGGGGGGGGCGCCGGCCAGGGATCCCATCTGGATGGGGGGCGGCGGCCAGGGGGGGTGACTTACCCCCCAAGGCAAGTGGGGCGCCCCCTTGCCCTAGGGTTTCCAACCCTAGGCGCAGGGGGAAGGCCCATGGGGGGGCTCCCAACCCACTAGGGGCTGGTTCCCTTCCCACTTCAGCCCACGGGGCCCTCCGGGATAGGTGGCCCCACCCGGTGGACCACCGGGACCCTTCTGGTGGTCCCGGTACAATACCGGTAACCCCCGAAACTTTCCCGGTGGCCGAAACTTGACTTCCTATATATAATTGTTTACCTCCGGACCATTCCGGAACTCCTCGTGACGTCCGGGATCTCATCCGGGACTCCGAACAACTTTCGGGTTTCCGCATACACATATCTCTACAACCCTAGCGTCACCGAACCTTAAGTGTGTAGACCCTACGGGTTCGGGAGACATGCAGACATGACCGAGACGCCTCTCCGATCAATAACCAACAGCGGGATCTGGATACCCATGTTGGCTCCCACATGTTCCACGATGATCTCATCGGATGAACCACGATGTCGAGGATTCAATCAATCCCGTATACAATTCCCTTTGTCAATCGGTATGTTACTTGCCCGAGATTCGATCGTCGGTATCCCAATACCTTGTTCAATCTCGTTACCGGCAAGTCTCTTTACTCGTACCGCAATGCATGATCCCGTGACTAACTCCTTAGTCACATAGAGCTCAATATGATGATGCATTACCGAGTGGGCCCAGAGATACCTCTCCGTCATACGGAGTGACAAATCCCAGTCTCGATCCGTGCCAACCCAACAGACACTTTCGGAGATACCCGTAGTGCACCTTTATAGTCACCCAGTTACGTTGTGACGTTTGGCACACCCAAAGCACTCCTACGGTATCCGGGAGTTGCACGATCTCATGGTCTAAGGAAAAGATACTTGACATTGGAAAAGCTCTAGCAAACGAAACTACACGATCTTTTATGCTATGCTTAGGATTGGGTCTTTGTCCATCACATCATTCTCCTAATGATGTGATCCCGTTATCAATGACATCCAATGTCCATAGTCAGGAAACCATGACTATCTGTTGATCAACGAGCTAGTCAATAGAGGCTTACTAGGGACACGTTGTGGTCTATGTATTCACACATGTATTACGATTTCCGGACAATACAATTATAGCATGAACAATAGACAATTACCATGAACAAAGAAATATAATAATAACCATTTATTATTGCCTCTAGGGCATATTTCCAACAGAAGAGGGGCACCGGAGGCTTGCCAGGGGGCCCACGAGGCAGGGGGCGCGCCCAGGGGGGTAGGGCGCGCCCCCCACCCTCGTGGCCAGGGTGTGGGCCCCCTCTGGTTGATTCTTTCTCCAGTATTTTTTATATATTCCAAAACGTGCCTCCTTGAAGTTTCAGGACTTTTGGAGTTGTGCAGAATAGATCTCTAATATTTGCTCCTTTTCCAGCCCAGAATTCCAGCTGCCGGCATTCTCTCTCTTCATGTAAACCTTGTAAAATCAGAGAAAATAGGCATACGTATTGTGACATAATGTGTAATAACAGCCCATAATGCGATAGACATCGATATAAAAGCATGATGCAAAATGGACGTATCAACTCCCCCAAGCTTAGACCTCGCTTGTCCTCAAGCGGAAACCGATAACAAAAAATATGTCCACATGTTTAGAGATAGAGGTGTCGATAAAATAAAATACGGACATGAGGGCATCATGATCATTCTTATAATAGCAACATATATAAATATTGTCATATGATTTCTTATGCTCAAGTAATAATCTATTCACAATGTCAAGTATGATTGAGAAACTTCATTGAAAGCTAACAACCTATGATCTCGGTCATTGAAGCAATTGCAATTTATCATAACATTGGAAAGAGTCAATATAAGAGCTTTTCAACAAGTCCACATACTCCACTACATTTAGTCTTTCACAATTGCTAACACTCACGCAATACTTATGGGTATGGAGTTTTAATCGGACACAGAGAAAGATAGGGGCTTATAGTCTTGCCTCCCAACCTTTTACCTCAAGGGTAATGTCAACAATAATAGTTCATTATAACTTACATCCAATTGGATATATATATATATATATATATATATATATATATATATATATATATATCAGGATCTTTCCAACACACTGTGCTTGCCAAAGGATAAAATGTAAAAAGGAAAGGTGAAGATCACCATGACTCTTGCATAAGGTATAAGACAAGAATAAAAGATAGGCCCTTCGCAGAGGGAAGCAGAGGTTGTCATGTGCTTTTATGGTTGGATGCACGAAATCTTAATGCAAAAGAACGTCACTTTATATTGCCACTTGTGATATGGACCTTTATTATGCAGTTGCTTCCACATCACAAGATCGTATAAAGCTTATTTTCCCCACACTAATAAGTCATACATATTTAGAGAGCAGTTTTTATTGCATGCAACAATGACAACTAATTACTTGAGGGATCTTACTCAATCCATGGGTAGATATGGTGGATACTCATGGCAAAAACTGGGTTTAAGGATATTTGGAAGCACAAGTAATATCTCTACTTGGTGCAAAGGATTAGGCTAGCATGAGAGGGAAAGGCAAACTCAACATGTTGGATGATCCATGACAATATACTTTATCTCGGATATAAGAAAACATAACCCATTACGTTGTCTTCCTTGTCCAACATCAACTTTTAGCATGTCATATTTTAATGAGTGCTCACAATCATAAAAGATGTCCAAGATAGTATATTTATATGTGAAAACCTCTCTTTCTTTATTACTTCCTATTAATTGCAACGATGACCAAAACTATGTTTGTCAACTCTCAACAACTTTTATTCATCATACTCTTTATATGTGAAATCATTACTTTCCATAAGATCAGTATGATCTCTTTATTTCTTTTAATTCTTTCCCCTTTTTTCTTTTCTCTTTTTTTATTCCCTCAAGATCATAGCAAGATAACCAAGCCCTTGGCTCAAAACAAATCTGTATTATATATCTCACGGACTCGATTACATAGAAGGGATCATAAAGCAAAACTCAAAAATAAATCATACTAAAACTTTATTCTACCAGATCAAGATATTACTGAAAGAATCGAACAAAGAAAAACGGTAAAGATAGGAGTGTGATGGTGATACGATACCGGGGCAAATCCCCCAAGCTTGGCAGTTGCCAAGGGGAGTGCCCATACCCATGTGTTTATGTCCCCTTCTTCGGAAGTGAAGAGGATGGTGATGACGAAGATAATTGTGCTTTCAGCTTTTTCATGTGGTAATTGAGAAGAGCAACTTCCTCCTTTAGATCATCGACCTCCAATTCTAGCTTCAAAATCTGATCACATAAATCCCCTTCGATTTTCTGCCGAAAACAAGAAGGAATAGATCGGTTGTTAGACAGTTTAGCCCTCTTAGGGAAACTAGACCTCTTGAACTTCACGTGTGTAACACCCACGATGCGGCTATATCTCCCACGTGTCGAGGCACGACTTAGAGGCATAACCGCATTGTGGTTTTGTCGCAAGAAGGGTCATCTTCACACAATCCCATGTAATGAACAAGAATGGGATAAAGAGTTGGCTTACAATCGCCACTTCACACAATACATAAATATAAATCATACATCAATCAGAGTACACACATATGTCCGACTATGGAACCAAAAGAAAAGAAGACAACCCAACTGCTAGATCCCTGATCGTCCCAACTGGGCACCACTACTGATCAACATGAAAAGAAACAACACAACAAACAAGATCTTGATCGAGCTCCCACTTGAGCTCAGTTGCGTCACCTGCACTGGTATCATCAGCACCTGCAACTGTTTTGGAAGTATCTGTGAGTCACGAGGACTCAGCAATCTCACACCCGCGAGATCAAGACTATTTAAGCTTATAGGAAAGGATGGGGTAGTGAGGTGGAGCTGCAGCAAGCACTAGCATATATGGTGGCTAACATACGCAAATGAGAGCGAGAAGAGAAGCAACGGAACGGTCATGAACTAGCAATGATCAAGAAGTGATCCTGAACTCCTACTTACGTCAAACATAACCCAGAAACCGTGTTCACTTCCCGGACTCCGCCGAGAAGAGACCATCACGGCTACACACGCGGTTGATGCGTTTTAATTAGGGTCAAGTGTCAAGTTCTCTACAACCGGATATTAACAAATTCCCATCTGCCACATAACCGCGGGCACGGCTCTCGAAAGTTTATACCCTGCAGGGGTGTCCCAACTTAGCCCATTATAAGCTCTCACGGTCAACGAAGGATAAACCTTCTCCCGGGAAGACCCGATCAGTCTCGGAATCCTGGTTTACAAGACATTTCGACAATGGTAAAACAAGACCAGCAAAGCTGCCCGAATGTGCCGACAAATCGCGATAGGAGCTGCACATATCTCGTTCTCAGGGCACACCGGATGAACACTACGTACAGCTAAAACCAATCCTCGAGTTTCCCCGAGGTGGCGCTGCAAGTGGCTCTAGTTTGGACCAGCACTCAGAGGAACACTGGCCCGGGGGTTTAAAATAAAGATGACCCTTGAGTCTGCAGAACCCAAGGGAAAAAGGCTTAGGTAGGCAAATGGTAAAACCAAGGTTGGGCCTTGCTGGAGGAGTTTTATTCAAAGCGAACTGTCAAGGGGGTCCCATAAATCACCCAACCGCGTAAGGAACGCAAAATCAAGGAACATAACACCGGTATGACGGAAACTAGGGCGGCAAGAGTGGAACAAAACACCAAGCATAAGGCCGAGCCTTCCACCCTTTACCAAGTATATAGATGCATTAATAATATAAGAGATATTGTGATATCCCAACATAAACATAATCCAACATGGAGCAATCTTCATCTTCACCTGCAACTAGCAGCACTATAAGAGGGGCTGAGCAAAGCGGTAACATAGCCAAACAACGGTTTGCTAGGAAGGGTGACAAAGGTTAGAGGTTCATGGCAATTTGGGAGGCTTGAAGAGAAAGTGAATAAGTAACGCGGCATAGCAATAGAGCGAACAACTAGCAAGCAAAGATAGAAGTGATTTCGAGGGTATGGTCATCTTGCCTGAGATCCCGCAAGGAAGAAGAATGAGTCCATGAAGAAGACAAGCGGACGTAGACGAACGAATCCTCACAACTCCAGAACGAAACCGAAGCTAACGAGAGAAGCAACCCGGAAAGAAACAAACAACATAGTAAACAACCACCACATAAACATGGCATGATGCACAAACAAGTATGATGCATGTCCGGTTTAAATATGCGTGGCATGGCAAAGTGCAACAAACAACACTACAAATTAACAGGAGCTCAATATGCAACGAGTTGCATATTGACGAAACGCCACATTCAAGTTATTTAGTTCGCTCTTGTTTAAGTAACCAACAATATTAAATGTTGTTAACCATGGCAAGGGGTGAAGCATAAATAAACAACCTATCTAGGCAAGTTTAAATGAGGCCGGAGATAACAAACGACAATACCGGAAAATCCCCATATGTCATTTAGCAATTTTAATGCAAACATCAATTTTAGACATTTTAAATGTTGTTATCATGATGCGGATGACATATGCAAGGTATATGCAATTTTATGAAAGTGTTGGTATAAAATGATACGAGGCATTTGTTACCGTGGTGGAAGAAAGGGGGTGCCACGGCAACGAATCCGAAAATGATGCCACGGCAACATAACGGTGATCCGACAACTCGTCGAGATGTCGGTGCAAAAGAAACTGTGGATGAACGGAACATGCAAACGATGGTGGGGTGATCCCGGTTACCGGGTTCCCACATGATGGTGGCAAGGAAACGAGGAACGTGCAAGGACCAATTCGGACATGGTGCAAACACGGGCATCTCATACAACACATCACAAGCGCTCGTCCACGGGTCATCGTCTCGGGGTTATACCTTCGAAGCGTGCATTCGGGGCGGAACGCGTTCGAAGTGGAAGTAGTTATTCACGTCTCGTAGTGGTAGTAGTCATTCTCGCGACGGTAGTGGAAGTAGTGGTACATGTTTCGTAGTTGTACACATTCCGTAGATGTTCGGGGTCACGGTGAGGAACTTGACGTCCACGGAGTCTTCGAAGGTCGACGGTAGTGGTACACACGCTGTCGGGGTACTTGTCCGTCCGGTCTTGGTGTAGATGTACATGGAAAACGTAGTGGTACTATGCATCGGTCATCGGGGAACTTGCCGAAATCCATAGAGCTGGTGTGCTTGTTCGGGCGTCGGTCTTGCCGATGGGGTACTTGGCGAATCCACGTAGTCGTACACGGGTCGAAGTGGTACTTGGCAAATTCCATGGGGCGATGCTTGACGGTCCGGGTACGGGTCTTGGCGTCTCATCCTTGTTGATCCAAAACAACGCGAGACAAAAGGCCTCGGGTGGCAGCAGCAAGGCTGGGCGGTGCGCGAGCGGCGACAGGAAGTGGGCACGGGGCTCATCGTGACAACAACGACGAACAGGGGCGCGGCGCCGTGGCGGGGAGGCGGCGTGTCTCCTCTAGTCCATGGCAGGAGGCCATGGCGGCAAGCGGTGATGTGCAGAAGGTAGTGAAGGACTTGGCGTCGGGGACGAGACAGAGGGAGGCCGGGCATCCACAAGCTCGGGCAGGAGAAGGAGGGTCGGGGAGGACGGCTCGGGCAGCGGGGCGATGCGAGGTCGTGGGGGAGGCGAGCGGCGGAGCAAGGTGGTGGTGGTGGTGAGTATCTCACGCGCGGGGAAGGAGGAGACAGAGGCAGGGCTTGCCGGCAGCGTTGCAGCACGAGGACGGCGGCGTCGGAGCATGGGCCCGCCGGCCGGAGCGGCGGCGGGGTCGCGGGGCGAGGCGAGGAAGAGAAGCAGGAGGGAGCAGGCAGGCGAAGGGGGCGCGCTAGGAGATAGAGAGGGTGAGGAGGAGATTGAGCGGAGGGAGATGGGGATCGGGGCTCCTGGCGGCGCTGGATGACAGCGCGAGAGGAGGAGAGGGAGACGAGTGAGAGCAGGGGGATCGAGCAGGAGGCGGCAGCAGAGGGAGAGATGGGGAATCGATCGGGCTAGGGTTATGGCGCGGCTGGGCCTTGGGCCAAGTGGACTGCGGCTACAGGCCGCGGTGGCCTGGGCCGACTGCTGGAGAAGGCCGTGCTGCGGCTGCTCTCCTTCTTCTTCTTTTCCCAAAAAAAAACAGAAAAATGTCAAAGAAGAAAAAGAAGAAGAACGGAAGGAGAGATAGAATTTGGGCATGCAGATAATTTTCCCGGACATCACAAAAATATGATCGTTCCAAGAAAAACGGAGTGGGTAAGATTGCACGGTTTAAAATCAAATGCATTTGAATTTAATTCAAATGGTTTGAACAAGGAGTAGGTTTACAAAGTGTCCAAAATGTTGAACATTTAGGAAGGGCCTCGATAAGAGGGAAAAGAATTGTTGGCAAAGCTTGGAGGTGAAACTTGAGGTGGAAATAGACATGGGAATTAATTTGCAAGTGTGTTCCGGTTAATTCCAAACTAATGGAATATTTATAATAGCTCCATAAATATTAGGAGGATATGTTATAAAGAGAAATCACCATGTGAATTCCCTCGATTTAAATGGATCGAAGATCCATGCAATTTATTTAGTTGAGTTTTGATGCAAAGATTAACGACATGATGGCATGATGACATGATGCAATGCAAAAATAAAAGAGCAAGCACCAAAAGAAACACGCGGAGATCACAAAAATATGGAAGTCTTCTGAAGCGTCGGTCTCGAGGCGTTACAACGTGCATATCCCCAGGTTGGGGTAGAGGAACATCCTCCTCCTCTGAACTTGAATCATTGATCCTCTTCAAATGAGCATCCTCATCATCATTCGTACTTCGGCCACAAGGAGATAGGTCCCCATAGGTCTTTGGGTCAGCAATGTGATGTGAGACGTAGCTCTCTCCATCGGAGTCTTGAGATGACATCTCGCTCTAAATCTGCTATGGAAACAGCTCGAAACAAAAACAGAGGATATTTGCGTGGTACGGTGGTCAAAACCTTCGGGAGATTATATAATGAATTTTTACTGACCAAAAGAAGTATCATGGAAAAAAAGGAGTCCAGAGAGCACACGAGGGGCCCACGAGGCAGGGGGCGCGCCCAGGGTGTAGGGCGCGCCATCCACCCTCGTGGACGCCTCGTGTCCTTCCTGGACTACTTCTTATTTTCCTATTTTCTTAAATATTCCAAAACGGATAAAAATTACCATTACAACTGTTTTGGAGTCGGTTTACTTACCGTACCACATACCTATTCCTTTTCGGAGTCTGAAACGTTCTGGAAAGTGTCCCTTATGTATTCCTCCGGGGTTACGGTTTCAATAATATTAGTTTCAACATTTACAGGATTACCTGAGATATAATGTTTGATTCTTCGACTGTTCACCACCTTCGGATTTGTGCTTTCGAAGTTGTTGATTTTTATGGCACCGGAACGATAGACCTCCTCGATAATGTAAGGCCCTTCCCATTTAGAGAGAAGTTTTCCTGCAAAAAATCTTAAGCGAGAGTTGAATAGCAACACATAATCACCTACATTAAACTCACACTTTTGTATCCTTTTGTCATGCCATCTTTTAACTTTTTCTTTAAACAGTTTGGCATTCTCATAGGCCTGGGTTCTCCATTCATCAAGTGAGCTAATGTCAAATAGCCTCTTCTCACCGGCAAGTTTGAAAACATAATTGAGCTCTTTAATGGCCCAATATGCCTTATGTTCTAGTTCGAGAGGTAAGTGACATGCTTTTCCATAAACCATTTTATACCGAGACATACCCATAGGATTTTTATATGCAGTTCTATAGGCCCATAATGCATCATCAAGTTTCTTGGACCAATTCTTTCTAGATATATTAACAGTCTTTTGCAAAATTAATTTGAGCTCTCTATTACTAAGTTCTACTTGACCACTAGATTGTGGATGGTACGGAGATGCAATTCTATGATTAACATCATACTTAGCAAGCATTTTACGAAAGGCACCATGAATAAAATGTGAACTAAAATCAGTCATTAGATATCTAGGGACTCCAAACTTCGGAAAAATAACTTCTTTAAGCATCTTAATAGAGGTGTTATGATCAGCACTACTAGTTGGAATAGCTTCTACACGCTTAGTAACGTAATCAACAGCAACTAAAATATGTGTATACCCATTAGAGGAGGGAAACGGTCCCATGTAATCAAAGCCCCAAACTTCAAATGGTTCAATAACAAGTGAATAGTTCATAGGCATTTCTTGACGTCTACTAATATTACCAATTATTTGACATTCATCATAAGACAAGACAAACTTACGGGCATCTTTGAAGAGAGTAGGCCAATAAAAACCGGATTGCAATACCTTATGTGCAGTTCTATCTCCAGCGTGGTGTCCTCCATAAGCCTCGGAGTGACACTTGCGTAGGATCTGTTCCTGCTCATGCTCAGGTATACAACGTCTAATAACACCATCTACTCCTTCTTTATAAAGGTGTGGGTCATCCCAGAAGTAATGTCTTAAATCATAGAAAAACTTTTTCTTTTGCTGGTATGTGAAACTAGGTAGTATAAATTTAGCAACAATGTAATTAGCATAATCAGCATGCCATGGAGCAGTACGAGAAGCATTTATGACAACTAATTGTTCATCAGGGAAGCTATCATCAATAGGTAGTGGGTCATCAAGAACATTCTCTAACCTAGATAAGTTGTCCGCAATGGGGTTCTCAACTCCCTTTCTATCAATAATATGCAAATCAAATTCTTGTAGCAAGAGAACCCATCTAATAAGTCTAGGTTTAGCATCTTTCTTTTCCATAAGGTATTTAATAGCAGCATGATCAGTGTGAACAATTACTTTAGAATCAACAATATAAGGTCAGAACTTATCACAAGCAAATACAACTACTAAAAATTCTATTTCAGTAGTAGCATAATTTCTCTAGGCACTGTCTAGAGTTTTACTAGCATATTGAATAACATTTAATTTCTTATCAACTCTTTGTCCCAGAAAAACACCTACAGCATAATCACTAGCATCACACATAATTTCAAAGGGTAAATTCCAATCAGGTGGATGAACAATAGGTGCAGAAATCAAGGCTTTCTTAAGTATTTCAAATGCTTCTACACAATCATCATCAAAGATAAATGGAACATATTTTTGTAAGAGATTAGCCAGAGGCCTAGAAATTTTAGAGAAGTCCTTAAGGAACCTCCTATAAAAACCGTCATGACCAAGGAAACTTCTTATACCCTTAATGTCCTTGGGACACGGCATCTTTTCAATAGCATCAACTTTAGCTTTATCAACTTCAATACCTCTTTCAGAAATTTTATGCCCCAAGACAATACCTTCATTAACCATAAAGTGGCACTTCTCCCAATTCAAGACAAGATTAGTTTCTTCACATCTCTGCATAACTCGATCAAGGTTGCTCAAGCAATTATCAAAAGAAGTTTCATATATGGAGAAATCATCCATGAAAACCTCAACAATCTTTTCACAAAAATCAGAGAATATAGCCATCATGCATCTTTGAAAGGTAGCAGGTGCATTACATAAACCAAAAGGCATACGTCTATAAGCAAAGGTACTGAAAGGACAAGTAAAGGTGGTCTTTTCTTGATCCTCTTTTGAGATAGGTATTTGAGAGAAACCAGAATAACCATCTAGAAAGCAAAAATGTGTATGTTTGGATAATCTTTCTAGCATTTGATCAATAAAAGGTAAAGGGTAATGATCCTTTTTAGTAGCTTTATTTAGTTTACAGAAATCAATTACCATTCTATAACCTGCAACAATTCTTTGTGGGATCAATTCATCTTTATCATTAGGAACAATAGTAATACCTCGCTTCTTAGGGACACAATGGACAGGACCTACCCACTGACTATCAGCAACGTGATAAATTATACCTGCCTCCACGAGCTTTAATATTTCTTTTCTTACCACTTCTTTCATCTTAGAATTTAACCTTTGTTGGTGATCAACAACCGGTTTAGCGTCGTGATCAACAACCGGTTTAGCGTCTTTCTCCAATTTTATTTTGTGCTGGCATAGAATGGGACTAATGCCCTTAAGATCATCTAGAGTATATCCAATAGCAGCACGGCAACCGATTTAGCGTCTTTCTCCAATTTTATTTTGTGCTGGCATAGAATGGGACTAATGCCCTTAAGATCATCTAGAGTATATCCAATAGCAGCACGGTGCTTCTTCAGAGTTTTCAACAATTTCTTTTCTTCATGCTCTGAAAGGTTAGCACTAATAATAATAGGATATATTTTTTTTCTTATCAAGATAAGCATCTTTAAGAGTATCAGGTAATGGTTTAAGCTCAAACACGGGATCACCCTTGGGTGGAGGAGTATCCCCTAGGATTTCAATAGGCAAGTTGTGTTTCAAAATAGTTCCCTGTTTAAAGAATATTTCATCTATTTCCCTTCTTTCATTCATAAACATATCATTTTCATGGTCGAGCAGATATTGTTCTAACGGATCATTAGTATGCACGGCAATAGAAGCGAGACCAATAATTTCATCTTTACTAGGAAATTCTTTATCATGGCGTTGTTTACGAAATTTAGCAAAATTAAACTCATGAGACATATCCCCCAAACCAATAGTGACAACATCCTTTTTGCAGTTTATCCTAGCATTAACAGTATTCAAGAAGGGTCTACCAAATATAATGGGACAAAAGTTATCTTGTGGGGAACCAAGAACAAGAAAATCAGCAGGATATTTAACTTTCCCACACAAGACTTCAACATCTCTAACAGTCCCAACTGGTGAAATAGTGTCTCTGTTGGCAAGCTTAATTGTAACATCAATATCTTCTATCTCATCAGGTGCAATATCATGCATAATTTCTTTGTATAAGGAATGAGGTATTGCACTCGCACTAGCACCCATATCACATAAGCCATGATAACAATGATCTCCTATTTTAACAGAAACAACAGGCATGCCGACAACAGGTCTATGTTTATTTTTAGTATCGGGTCTAGCAATTCTAGCAGCTTCATTACAGAAGTAAATAACATGCCCATCAATATTATTGGCCAAGAGATCTTTAACCATAGCAATACTAGGTTCAACTTTAATTTGCTCAGAGGGTGTAGATGTTCTAGCATTACTCTTACGAACCACAGTTGAAGCTTTAGCATGATCCTATATTCTAACAGGGAAAGGTGGCTTCTCAATATAAGCAGTAGGAACAATAGGATCAACATTATAAGTGATAGTATTTTCTTCAACTTTAAGAGGTGCAACTACTTTTACTTCAATGGGAGGATTATATTTAAACCACTTCTCCTTAGGGAGATCAACATGAGTAGCAAAGGATTCACAGAAAGAAGCTACTATCTCAGAGTCAAGTCCATATTTAGTGCTAAATTCACGGAAAATATCGGTATCCATAAAAGATTTAAAACAATCAAAATTGGGTGTTATACCTGACTCCTTACCTTCGTCGAGATCCCAATCTTCATAGTTGCGTTTAATTCTTTCCAATAAATCCCATTTGAATTCAATAGTCTTCATCATAAAAGATCCAGTACAAGAAGTATCGAGCATGGAGCGATTATTGAGAGAAAGCCGAGCATAAAATTTTTGAATAATAATTTCTCTAGAGAGCTCATGATTGGGGCATGAATATAACATTGATTTAAGCCTCCCCCAAGCTTGAGCGGTGCTTTCTCCTTCTCGAGGCCAAAAATTATATATATAATTACGATCACGATGAACCAGATGCATAGGATAAAACTTCTGATGAAATTCCAATTTCAATCGGTTGTAGTTCCATGATCCCATATCATCACATAGCCTAAACCATGTCAATGTGTTTCCCTTCAAAGATAAAGGGAAGACCTTCTTCTTGATAACATCCTCGGGCATACCTACAAGCTTAAATAATCCACAAACTTCATCCACATAGATTAGGTGCAAATCGGGATGTAATGTTCCATCACCTATAAAAGGATTAGCTAGTAGCTTCTCTATCATACCCGAAGGAATTTCAAAGTAAACATTTTCAGTAGGTTCAGTAGGTTGAGGAGCAACTCTTTGCTCTACTGGTCGGGGTGAAGATACCCCGAACAAGCCCCTCAAAGGATTATGTTCCATAGTAGCAATTTATAGTGAATTTCAGCACACTATCTAAATTTTTCCTTAGCAAATTCCACTTGCCAAAGGCGCTTCACTCCCCGGCAACGGCGCTAGAAAAGAGTCTTGATGACCCACAAGTTTAGGGGATCTATCGTAGTCCTTTCGATAAGTAAGAGTGTTGAACCCAACGAGGAGCGGAAGGAAATGACAAGCGGTTTTCAGTAAGATATTCGCTGCAAGCACTGAAATTATCGGTAACAGATAGTTTTGTGATAAGGTAATTTGTAACGGGCAACAAGTAATGACAGTAAATAAGGTGCAGCAAGATGGACCAATCCTTTTTGTAGCAAAGGATAAGCCTGGACAAACTCTTATATGAAGGAAAACGCTCCTGAGGACACATGGGAATTATCGTCAAGCTAGTTTTCATCACGTTCATATGATTCACATTCGTTACTTTGATAATTTGATATGTGGGTGGACCAGTGCTAGGGTACTGCCCTTTCTTGGACAAGCATCCCACTTATGATTAACCCCTATTGCAAGCATCCGCAACTACAAAAGAAGTATTAAGGTAAACCTAACCATAGCATGAAACATATGGATCCAAATCAGCCCCTTACGAAGCAACGCATAAAATAGGGTTTAAGATTTTGTCACTCTACCAACCCATCATCTACTTATTACTTCCAATGCCTTCCTCTAGGCCCAAACAATGGTGAAGTGTCATGTAGTCGTCATTCACATAACACCACTAGAGGAAAGACAACATACATCTCATCAAAATATCGAACGAATACCAAATTCACATGACTACTTATAGCAAGACTTCTCCCATGTCCTCAGGAACAAACGTAACTACTCACAAATCATATTCATGTTCATAATCAGAGGGGTATTAATATGCATAGAGGATCTGAACATATGATCTTCCACCAAATAAATCAACTAGCATCAACTACAAGGAGTAATCAACACTACAAGCAACCCCCAGGTACCAATCTGAGGTTTTGAGACAAAGATCGGATACAAGAGATGAACTAGGGTTTGAGATGAGATGGTGCTGGTGAAGATGTTGATGGAGATTGACCCCCTCCCGTTGAGAGGATCGAAGGTGATGACGGTGGTGATGATTTTCCCCTGCCGGAGGGATGTTTCCCCGGCAGAATAGCTCCGCCGGAGCCCTAGATTGGTTCCGCCAAGGTTCCGCCTTGTGGCGGAGGTGTTTCGTCCCGAAAGCTTCCTCCTGATTTTTTCTAGGGTCAAAGACTTCATATAGCAGAAGAGGGGCACCGGAGGCCTGCCAGGGGGCCCACGAGGCAGGGGGGCCCCAGGGGTTAGGGCGCGCCCCCACCCTCGTGGCCAGGGTGTGGGCCCCCTCTGGTTGATTCTTTCTGTAGTATTTTTTATATACTCCAAAACGTGCCTCTGTGAAGTCTCAGGACTTTTGGAGTTGTGCAGAATAGGTGTCTAATATTTGCTCCTTTTCCAGCCCAGAATTCCAGCTGTCGGCATTCTCTCTCTTCATGTAAACCTTGTAAAATGAGAGAAAATAGGCATAAGTATTGTGACATAATGTGTAATAACAGCCCATAATGTGATAGATATCGATATAAAAGCATGATGCAAAATGGACGTATCAGCCTCCATCAATGGACTTTGGTAATCCTTGTTGACTTGTCTCACCACGAGCTGTGAATCTCCTCGAACGATCAGCTTCTTAATTCCCAATTCAGCTGCAATCCTGAGCTCGGCAAGGAGCCCTTCATACTCAGCTGTATTGATGGTTGCTTCTTCCTGGGTGAAATGCATTTGGACGACGTACTTCAAGTGCTCCCCGGAGGGGGCGACAAGAAGCACGCCAGCTCCTGCACCTTGTAGGGAAAAAGCACCATCAAAATACATAATCCATTCTTGGGGCGATTCCTTGCCGGGGATAACTGTCTTTGTCACTTCCTCATCAGGGGTTGGCATCCATTCTGCAATAACTCAGCCAACGCCCTGCTCTGAATAGTTGATGTGCTCTCAAACTTCAAACCAAAGCTGGATAACTCCAAAGCCCACTCCATTATTCTGCCGGTAGCCTCAGGGTTTCGGAGTATCCTTTGCAACGGAAAATGAGTAACAACCGTGATCTCATGGGCTTGGAAGTAGTGGCGAAGTTTCCTTGAGGCCATAATGAGACCAATGATCAACTTCTGCACGCCAGAGTACCTAGATCTAGTCCCTGTAACAAGGAGCTGACGAAGTACGCTGGGCTCATTGCTGTCCTTGGGTTGCTCTCGTTGCCGTGCTCATTGTTGTCCTGATCCTTCTCTGATTATGCCGGTCTCTGCTCACTTTCTACCTCATCCACTTCTCGTTGCGCTACCAAGGCCGCACTGACCACTTAGTTGGTTGCCGCCAAGTATAGCAACAACGGCTCCTGGGGTTTGGGAGCAACCAAGGTAGGCACAGAGGACAATTAGGCCTTCAACTCTTGCAAAGCTGCATATGCTTCTGGGGTCCACTTCGTAGGACCGGCCTTCTTCAAAATTTTGAAGAACGACAGGGCGCACTCGGCAGACTTGGAGATGAATCTGCTTAGCGCGGCAACACATCTTGTCAGACACCTCACATCCTTAACTGTCCTTGGTGCTTGGATTTTCTCGATGACTTTGATCTTGTCGGGGTTGGCTTTGATCCCATGATGGGATACAAAGAACCCAAGCAACTTGCCGGAGGGAATACCAAATACACACTTCTCCGGGTTGAGCTTCAAATTGATCTTGCGTAGATTAGCAAATGTCTCCTCCAAATCTTGAATAAGGGTGGCCTTATCCTTGGTCTTGACCACAATATCATCCATATAGGCTTGTTTGTTTCTGTGCAACTGTGGCTCAAAACCAATCTGGATTGCCCTTGCAAAAGTGGACCCGACACTCTTTAATCCGAATGGCATGCCAACAAAGTAGTACATACCACATGGAGTGATGTACGATGTCTTCTCTTCATCTTCCTTGGACATGAGGATTTGGTGATACCCAGAGTATGCGTCCAGAAAGGAGAGCAAATCACAACCTGAAGTGGAATCCATAATCTGGTCGATACGCGGCAAGGGAAATGGGTCCTTCGGGCAAGCCTTGTTGAGATCTGTGAAATCTATGCAAAGCCTCCATTTCCCGTTAGCCTTCCGGACTACTACTGGATTTGCCAACCACATGGGATGCAGCACTCTTCTGACCAAACCAGCTGCCTCAAGTTTCTTGATCACTTCTGCAATGAACTGCTGCCTCTCCAAGGCTTGCTTCCGGACTTTCTACTTGACAGGTCGAGCATGTGGGCAGATAGCAAGGTGGTGCTCGATTACCTCCCTGGGAACACCGGGAATATCAGATGGTTGACAGGTAAACACATCGATATACGCCCGCAGGAAGGCAACAAGTGCGCTTTCCTATTTGTCATCGAGAGTGGCGCTGATAGTGAAAGTACCATCAACGCCAGCCAGCCCTGCCGGGACCTTCTTCACTTGGGGTACGGCGACCTTGGATCTCTTGCTGTTAGAACACTCTGGCACGTCGTTAACGAGTGTCGTGCACTCGGTGGGGGCACGCTTCCCGGACTCTTTGCCGGAGTCCCTACTATCTCTCTTCTTTCCTTTAATTTCCTTGGCAGGAGCTGTCGCTGCCGCTGTCTTTGCCGCGACCACATCCTGGTACATCTTGTCCACACAAATGGTTGCATCCTTCTCATCTGATGGGATGGTGATGACTCCCAATGGCCCAGGCATCTTCAAGGTATAGTAGGCATAGTGAGATGCCGCCATGAACTTAGCCAGGGTCGGGCGTCCAAGAATCCCATTGTACGGCAGGGGGAGATCAGCCACATCAAACACAATCCTCTCAGTCCGGTAGTTCAGTTCTCCCCCAAACGTTACCGGCAACGTGATCTTTCCCTTAGGATGGCTCCTACCGGGATTAACTCCTTGAAACATGCCGGTAACCTCTAGCTCTTCCTCTCCTATCTGAAGCTTACTGATTACAGCTGGGGAAATCAGATTCAACCCGGCCCCGCCGTCCACCAGCATCTTTGTGACCTTGAGGTTGCGAATTGTTGGGGAGACCAACAATGGCAAACACCCTACCGCAGTGGTATGGCTAGGATGATCCTCCTCGTCAAAGATGATGGGCGTACGGGACCATCTGAGCGGCTTCTGGGCCTCTGGCGCTGGTTCCACGGCATTAACTTCTCGTGCCCACCATTGGAGCTGGCAGTGAGAAGTGTGCAGAGATGCACCTCCGTCAATGCACAGGGCATCCGTGGCCTTCTGAAACTCCTGCTCACTGGTTTCCTCTTCATCCCCTCCATCACTCTCATCATCACAGGTTTCCTTCTCTCGACCTCTGGCGGGCTTTCCTTGGTTCCGAAAGGGTTTGTCAGGCCGATTTACTTCATCGCCTCGACCCTTACCGCTAGCAACATTCTGACCTTTTTCCTTATCACGCTTCTCATACTTTGCTCTCTGTTTCTTGACAATCTGCTCAACCTGATAACACTCTTGAAGGTCATGGACCTTGGTCCGATGAATCTTGCAATACGGTCCATCACCTTTCCTGGCTTTCTCGGCAGCAGCGGCTTCCTGACAATCAGTGCACACGGCAGCTTCCTTGCCAGGGGCCTCAGCTTTGGCCTTCTTACCGGTACTAGGCGCACCCGATCCTTCAATAGTCATCACTGCCTTATCCCTCCGCTTCTTACTGCGTTTCTTGCTTTTCTTCTAACTGGTTGATTCATCATCATCTTCTGAATCAACATTGGTGCAATATTCCTCTCCGGGCAACTTCCTTCCCTCCTCCATCCGAGCACACTTATCTACCAGTGCGTAAAGCTCCTTCATAGTCTTGGGCAAACGTACGTTCATCTTGGAACGAATGCGATAGTTGCATAGGTCAGCCCATGACGAAATGGAGTTCTCCGGTAGGTGCATCAGCCAAGACCACACATTGGACTTGAGGGCCAAAGGGAAGTAGTTGACAAACACCTTCTCATCTCTTCCCCCAACAGCCTGAACAGCGATGGTGTAGATGCTCAGGAACTCTGCCGGGTTTAGCCTCCCATCATACTTCTCAGGTATCTCTGGCTTGAACGTGCGAACGGACGGCCAACAGACTTGCCGCAGCTGGCAAGTAAAGGCAGGGCAGCCAACCTCGAAAGGTAGGCACCCGCCAACACTGAGCGCGGGCTCGTCGACGTCAGGGCCGTCGCACCCATTGGTCTGGCGGAGGTCATCACGACGTTGCTCGACGATGACGCACGTTTCCCCTCTCCGCCTATCCTCCGGGGCTCGTCGTTGGCTTGGACGTGCTCGAGGGTCAGAAGAGGCCATCGAGACGTTGTCGGGGTCTTAATTCTATTGTGCTTGTGCTAGTTGCCACGGCGGGGACTGCACCGTGGGGATGGCCACTTCCGTACGGTCAGCAACATGAGTTGTTGTTGTCCCTTGGGGAGGTCGCGGCAGGCCAGCTCGCCGTGAGCCCCCAGCTTCGGCAAAACCGAGCAGGCTTTGGATGGTGGCACACCATTCGTCCATCTGCTCGACCACTGGCGGAAACCTCGACAGCAGTTGAGCCTGCGCCATGGCCTCCGAAGCCGTACTTGGCATGGATGATGATGAAGTCGATCGTACTGTCGCTCGGCTCCTGACGGTGCAAGCGGCAGCGGCACTGCACCCCCGCTGCTACTGCGGGGCGACCACTTGGACGTGGTGCGGCGAAGGCGCTCGAGGGCCAACGGCTCCGTCGGGCGCAGCAGCTTGGTCGACCCGTCCCGGAGGGGGTGCACGCACAGTGGCCGCACCCGTGGTGGGAGCGGACGGAGGGCGGCGATTCGCCCTGGTCCGGGCGCCGTTGTTACGGCTATGCCCGTTGGTGGGGGAAAAGGGCGCAGATGGAGTAACCCCTTCACCCGTACCTTGGGGAGCATGGCCGTCGTGGTGTTGCTGATGCTACTCTCCTTCGGTGCCTCCTGCTCCTGCGTCGGCTGCGGGGGAAGTGGTAACGGTGTCGCCTACTCCGACCACATCCCCAGCAGCGTCCGCGTCCTCGTGTGCCTCTGCACCCCCCGCGGTGTTAGAGGCCGCGGGCAGTGGAGCCTTCGAGGTGGATGGCCGAAGGACCGGGTTTCTTCTTGGGTACCATGGTCGATGGCGTCATCAAAGATGAAGATGGTGATGAAGTCGATGTGCTGCACACGCCTTGAGGTTCGCGCAAGTGAGCCCCCTACCTGGCGCGCCAAAGATGTCGCGGGAAACCACGGCCACCTATGGGACCAGGAGGTCCCTTGCTGATTCGGCAGGGGGGGGCATGCGTTGCACAAAGAGCAGACGAGCGTGGGGCAGTACAACAGAGATCACACATGCAGTTTTACCCAGGTTCGGGCTACCGCGAGGCGTAAAACCCTACTCTTGCTTTGGTGGATTGATGGTGGAAAGGTGGTGGTGGATCATAGTGCACTTTCCCGACAAGAGTTGCCTTAGGGCGATGGTGACTAGACGCGTATGGGGGTGTGAGTTATCCAACCTTCCAACCCTTTCTCAGGTTGCCATGGGCCTCCTTTTATAGATCAAGGGGTTACCACAATGGAAAAGTAGTCATTACACACTGATAAGATAGCAAACAGTGCTATCATACCTAACTCTGTGGGCTGACAGGGCGCATTAAATGCACCACTCAATGTCACATCGTTGGTTGCTCGGCAAGGCTTGCCGGGCTATCTTGCCAGCTCCACGCCTGCTCGCTTGACACGTCGCGGGATGGGTGTTGTCTGTGGGTTTCTCCTATAGAAAATGGCTGCCATGTGGCGAATGGCTACCACTTAATCACTTTGCGGCTTGACACCGCACTGATCGATAATGTGGGTCGTGGTAGAGTGGTTGGTGAGGTGGTTTTGCCTTCATGAGTCCTGGCAGGCTCTGCCGGGATGCTTTGGTTGTCTGCTTCTGGGGGTGGCCTTGCCCCTTACTGGGCTCGCCTGCCCGGCAAGGGAGGCTTTTCTCTTGACGATATCCTACTTCTCTGGCTTGATCTTGGTCCCTCTGATCTGCATGTTGGTCCTTCGAATCTTTGGGATTCTTGCACTCTGATTTGGGCTGGTGCTTCAATCTTGTTCTCGTGCATGTGCATAGTCTGGGCAACAGACCCAGGGTTTTTTGTACCGACACACATCAACTTCATAATTTTTGTATGTACTCCATGCATGAACCGCGCCAGAACCAAATTTCTCATTACTCTAGGGAAAATCGTTATTTCTATCTATCGGTAGCGCCATGGAACAAAACCAAATTTTACAAGTTACAAGTTCAAAAGGAAAAGCCTGCCATGTTCGCGTCGCACCCCCACACGGTTGGTCTGGCACACCGCTCAAGGGGGAATGAGTGTTGTGTTGCATTTTCACTTACAAGTGGGACCGCAGTTGTGCAAACCGACTATCGGCAAACCCGCACCTCGCCCACCACGCGATGGCTGAGTTAGATAAAATAGGAGGGAGAAGAGATGGCTATAGCACGTACTCCAAGAAAATTGGTGTCAGATGGGACTCGTGTGGGTGGCATGTGACGTACCGCTAGACATGAATGCTAGTTATGGCCCATGCCACCCCACTATATCGAGGTGCTGGTTACGTAGAGCGAACACATTATGTCTCCAGGAGTACGGTACACCACTAGTACTACTCACATTGTCGCAAAATTTCCTGGAGTCCGTGCTCAGCCCTCCTCTCTCTCTCTTCTCAGCCAGCCAGCAGACGCGGAGCCCATCGTCTGTTTGCTCACATGCAGTCCCACATGTCAGTGAAAATGCAAGACGACCCACTGAACCTGCACATCTTTCACCTCGACGTGTTGGTGATGAAAAACAAATCCAATAAAGATCTTCGGCGACCGCTTTTGGAGTTACTCAAGAGTAAGATTCTATTTACAGTTTAACCCAAGATGCACATCACGTGGCTTCAACTAGCACTCCATTTTCTTGCATGACTAGCAATGTGCCTGTGCGTTGCGACGGATCCAAAGTAGAATAGTACTTGTTCACAAACTTGAAAGAAAACACTCTTGATATACATATATACCACTAAAAATATATTACTTTTCACTCAAAATATATTTCTTAGGCTATTTTGATGAGGTGAGGGATGGATGTGGTTGCTTTCAAGATAATAAGGGGTTTTCTGCAAATTGGAGCAAAGAAGTGGGCTATTGTTGCAAAAATGCCACAACTTACCTCACAGTCGTTAGATGCAGATCTAATGGTCAGAAATGACGGATGGTAGACACCCCACCATCACCAACTGAGTCTTTTATAGGAGTAGAGACACGACCTAGATGCTGGATGTCCCACGTGTCGGCAAAAGGAGGAAGAACTCGACCAAATCTTCTCCACATTTAGACCGGAGGAGTAGGAAACACGGCAAGCCCTGTGCCTACATCATACTACGTACAAGCCCACCTCACGCAGTCACGCTATCACCATATTTCTCGGCCTCCGTGCGACAACTAGCTCTAGTTGATGGTATACTACTACTAACTAGAACTAACTACACCTAGCTCTATTTTGCTAGCATACTCCACTATTAGGTTGGCTCTATGTGATGTGGCAACTTCATATAACCTGATGCTGGCTATACTACAATGGTACTCACACTGCAAGAAGTGACTCGAAAACCATTCATAAATTGGGTTTATGACATGCATATGCAAATGTACCGTTCATTACATACAACAAGTCATCAACACACAATGACAACGAGGATACATGTTGGATTATAGATTATTTCCAACAAAACATTCTAGTAAATACTAAAGTTTTTATCACACAACAAATAACAAGAAATGAAATGAACTTCAGCTCAACCAATCCTCGGCGTTGGAAACACTTGCTTTGAACCATAGGTAAGCCTCTCGGAAGGGCCAACTATTGTCAATATCGAGACCAACGCAGGACTGATCATCCAGGATGAAGTGGCCTATATCAGGATGCATATTGTGATAGCTAGGGTAGGGAACCATAGCAATGCCCGAGGTATAGATACAGTTGCTTCTCATAAATGGTAGTAACGTTGTGTCAACAGCAGCTGGATCGCCTTTCACCATCATTGGATAGTTTTGTCCAAGGAAGAGCGAGTTTTCTCCAAGCCTGTCAATACTGAACCAGGGAGAAGGTGTTGGCTCTAGCACTTCTTGGACTCACCCTTGAGCTTGCTCACAAACTTGGTGAACTCATTCTCATCAACTTTCTCCACCTCACTATCATCAACACAATCTAACAATGAAGGAGTAGTAATGATGGTGGTTTTGATGTTAGTACTTACCTTGTTGATACCTTTGGCCATGAGACACTTGGCAATGGTGTTTTCGTTGGGGGCGCCAAAGAGAGACACCTTGGAGGGGGAAGATGTTGCAATGGCAATCGTTGTCGTTGCGATTCCTTCTCCACCTGTATCTTCCTCATCATCATCGGAGGGGTACTCTTCATGTGCCACCAAGCCCTTTGGAGGAGACTTCTTGGTGAAGTTGTTCTTGCTAGGGAAAGACTTGGCTTTGTCTTTGCAAATGAGTTTGCCACCATTGTCTTCCCTCTTCTCGTAAGGGCAATCCACCACAAAGTGACTCACGTTGCCGCAATCGTAGCAAATCCTTACTCGTTGCTTGTTCTTTGACCCACTTGAGTTGTTCTTGGTGACGTTGGGCCTTGAGTTCCTCTTGTTGCTCCAGAATTTCCTTGACGCAAGAGCCATGTTCTCATGGTAAGCATATTTGGTGTCCTCGAGGCCACACTCCTCTTATTCTTCCTATTCTTCTTCCAGAATGGCCTTGGCCTTCAAAGCAAGGGTGGGAGTGCTTTTCTTTGACCGGACACAAGCAAGAGCATTGTCGTCGGTCTTGTTCATGATGTTCATGGCAATGAACTCCTCTAACACTTCACTTGAGGTTAAGGTGTGAAAATCCGGCCTTTGACGAATCACGGAAGACATGGCCTTGTTGAATGTCATGATGGCCTTGAGAAACTTGCTCTTGATCCAAGTGTCATCCGTATCCTTCCTCCCATGGTCTTGGAGAGCAACCACAAGAGTAGTCACCCTCTAGCAGAGATCACGCTGATCCTCATCTTCTAGCATCACGAATTCATCAGCGTCATCAAGGACGACTTCAAAGTTGGACCGTTGGATGCTTGAGCTCCCCTTATACATAGAAACAATGTGCTCCCAACAATCCTTTGCATGAGTGAAAGGACGTAAGTGAGATAGATCTTCGGGTGGGACCGCATCTTGAAGGATGAACAAAGCAGAGTGATTGTATTGATTGTCCACTTCTTCTCTTGCGGTGAAGTTGTTTGGATCATGCGGGTAGAAGCCTTGCTCAATGATTCTCCAAAGGTTAGTTGAGCAGTGATTCAAATGAGACTTAATGCGAAAGACCCAATTAGCAAAATCACCCTTAAAAAGCTTGGGAGGAGGCCCATAATTATTAATGCGAGGTGTAGGGACTGGTCCTCCATAGAGCAGGGGAGGGGGAACCGAGGCAAAGGTTCCCGTTCCATTCTTGTCGCGAGGGGAAGAAACATGAGTACCTTTAGCCGCTTCCTTAGCGGAATTGGCCTCCGACTCCGATGCGGTGGGATTAACCACAAGCAAAGGATCGGGAGAAGCTTTCATCCCCTCAAGTAATTCTTTAAGCATGGACTTGACTTCAGTCGTCATAGACGTCTTAAGTGAAGCCATAGCTTCCTTTAAGTCGTCTCGAGTGATCGAAGTCAACTCCACGGCCTCAGGCACTTCCTCCCCGATGTCAACCATACTCTTCGGGTGGTGAAACCCTTAATAAAGAGACGAGGCTCTGATACCAATTGAAAGGATCCATATGGTTGACTAGAGGGGGGGTGAATAGGCAACTACCAAATTTTAACTTTTCTTAACAAATTAGGTTTAGCAACAAATAGGTTGTCTAGATGTGCAACTAGGTGAGCATCCTATATGATGCAAACAACAACAACAAGTGCAAGCGAAGGATACAACACAACAATAGCTTGCACAAAGTAAAGGGAAGAGATAACCATGATGACCCACAAGTATAGGGGATCTATCATAGTCCTTTCGATAAGTAAGAATGTCGAACCCAACGAGGAGCAGAAGGAAATGACAACGGTTTTCAGTAAGGTATTCTCTGCAAGCACTGTAATTATCGGTAACAGATAGTTTTGTGATAAGGTAATCTGTAACGAGTAACAAGTAATGAAAGTAAATAAGGTGCAGCAATATGGCCCAATCCTTTTTGTAGCAAAGGACAAGCCTGGATAAACTCTTATATAGAGAAAAGCGCTCCCGAGGACACATGGGAATTATCGTCAAGCTAGTTTTCATCATGCTCATATGATTCGCGTTCGTTACTTTGATAATTTGATATGTGGGTGGACCGGTGCTTGGGTACTGCCCTTTCTTGGACAAGCATCCCACTTATGATTAACCCCTATTGCAAGCATCCGCAACTACAAGAGAAGTATTAAGGTAAACCTATCCATAGCATGAAACATATGGATCCAAATCAGCCCCTTACGAAGCAACACATAAACTAGGGTTTAAGCTTTTGTCACTCTAGCAACCCATCATCTACTTATTACTTCCCAATGCCTTCCTCTAGGCCCAAATAATGGTGAAGTGTCATGTAGTCGACGTTCACATAACACCACTAGAGGAGAGACAACATACATCTCATCAAAATATCGAACGAATACCAAATTCACATGACTACTTATAGAAAGACTTCTCCCATGTCCTCAGGAACAAACGTAACTACTCACAAATCATATTCATGTTCATAATCAGAGGGGTTTTAATATGCATATAGGATCTGAACATATGATCTTCCATCGCATAAACCAACTAGCATCAACTACAAGGAGTAATCAACACTACTAGCAACCCACAGGTACCAATCTGAGGTTTTGATACAAAGATTGGATACAAGAGATGAACTAGGGTTTGAGAGGAGATGGTGCTGGTGAAGATGTTGATGGAGATTGAACCCCTCCCGATGAGAGGATCGTTGGTGATGACTATGGCGATGATTTCCCCCTCCCGGAGGGATGTTTCCCCGGCAGAATAGCTCTGTCGGAGCCCTAGATTGGTTCCGCCAAGGTTCCACCTCGTGGCGGCTGTGTTTCTTCCCGAAAGCTTGCTTATGATTTTTTTCTAGGGTAAAAGACTTCATATAGAAGAAGGTGGGCACCAGAGGCCTGCCAGGGGGCCCACGAGACAGGGGGCGCGCCCAGGGGGTAGGGCGCGCCCCCACCCTGGTGGCTAGGGTGCGGGCCCCCTCTGGTTAATTCTTTCGCCAGTATTTTTTATTAGTTCCAAATGTGCCTCCGTGAAGTTTCAGGACTTTTGGAGTTGTGCAGAATAGGTCTCTAATATTTGCTCCTTTTCCAGCCCAGAATTCCAGCTGCCGGCATTCTCCCTCTTCATGTAAACCTTGTAAAATAAGAGAGAATAGGCATAAGTATTGTGACATAATGTGTAATAACAGCCCATAATGCAATAAATATCGATATAAAAGCATGATGCAAAATGGAAGTATCAACTCCCCCAAGCTTAGACCTCGCTTGTCCTCAAGCGGAAGCCGATAACGAAAAATATGTCCACATGTTTAGAGATAGAGGTGTCGATAAAATAAAATACGGACATGAGGGCATCATGATCATTCTTATAACAGCAACATGTATATATTGTATATGATTTCTTATGCTCAAATAATAATCTATTCACAATGTAAAGTATGAATCAGAAACTTCATTGAAAACTAACAAACTATGATCTCGGTCATTGAAGCAATTGCAATTTATCATAACATCGGAAAGAGTCATTATAAGAGCTTTTCAGCAAGTCCACATACTCAACTATCATTTAGTCTTTCACAATTGCTAACACTCACGCAATACTTGTAGTTATGGAGTTTTAATCGGACATAGAGAAAGATAGGGGCTTATAGTGTTGCCTCCCAACCTTTTACCTCAAGGGTAATGTCAACAATAATAGTTCATGATAACTTACATCCAATTGGATATATATATATATCAGGATCTTTCCAACACAATGTGCTTGCCAAAGGATAAAATGTAGAAAGGAAAGGTGAAGATCACCATGAATCTTGTATAAGGTATGAGACAAGAATAAAAGATAGGCCCTTCGCAGAGGGAAGAAGAGGTTGTCATGTGCTTTTATGGTTGGATGCACGAAATCTTAATGCAAAAGAACGTCACTTTATATTGCCACTTGTGATATGGGCCTTTATTATGCAGTCCATCGCTTTTATTTCTTCCGTATCACAAGGTCATATAAATCTTATTTTCTCCACACTAATAGATCATACATATTTAGAGAGCAATTTTTATTGCATGCAACATGAGAACTTACTTGAAGGATCTTACTCAATCCATAGGTAGGTATGGTGGACTCTCATGGCAAAACTGGGTTTAAGGATATTTGGAAGCACAAGTAGTATCTCTACTTGGTGCAAAGAATTTGGCTAGCATGAGGGCGAAAGGCAAGCTCAACATGTTGGATGATCCATGACAATATACTTTATTTCAGATATAAGAAAACATAACCCATTACGTTGTCTTCCTTGTCCAACATCAACTCTTTAGCATGTCATATTTTAATGAGTGCTCACAATCATAAAAGATGTCCAAGATAGTATATTTATATGTCAAAACCTCTCTTTCTTTATTACTTCCTATTAATTGCAACGATGACCAAAACTATGTTTGTCAACTCTCAACAACTTTTATTCATCATACTCTTTATATGTGAAGTCATCACTCTCCATAAGATCAATATGATCTCTTTATTTATTTTTACTCTTTTCTTTCCCTTTTATTCCCTCACGATCATAGCAAGATAATCAAGCCCTTGACTCAAAACTACTCTTTATTTTATATAGCTCACGAACTCGATTAAATAGAAGGATCATAAGGCAAAACTTAAAACTAAATCATACTAAAACTTTATTCTACTAGATCAAGATATTACTAAAAGGATCGAACTAAGAAAAGCGGTAAAGATAGGAGTGTGATGGTGATACGATACCGGGGCATCTCCCCCAAGCTTGGCAGTTGCCAAGGGGAGTGCCCATACCCATGTGTTTATGTATCTTTCTTCGGAGGTGGTGATGATGGAGTTGTTGATGATGTAAATTGTGCTTTTAGCTTCTTCATATTGTAATTGAGAAGAACAATTTCCTCCTTTAAATCGTCAACCTCCGCCAGCTTCAAGATCTTGTCACATAAATCTCCTTTGCTTTTCTGCCGAAAACGAGAAGGAATAGATCGGCTGTTAGACAGTTTAGCCCTCTTAGGGAGACTAGACTTCTTGAACTTCACGTGCATATCCCCAGGTTGAGGTAGAGGGACATCCTCCTCCTCCAAGCTTGAATCATTGATCCTCATCAAATGAGCATCCTCCTCCTCATCCGTAGTTCGACCACAAGGAGATAGATCCCCATAGGTCTTTGGGTCAGCAATGAGGTGTGAGACATAGCTCTCTCCGTCGGAATCCTGCGATGACATCTTGCTCCAAATCTGCTTACAGAAACAACTCGAAACAAAAACAGAGGATATTTGCGTGATACGAGGGTCAAAACCTTCAGGAGATTATATAATGAATTTTTACCGACCAAAAGAAGTATCGTGCAAGAAAACGGAGTCCGGATAGCACACGGGGTGCCCACGAGGTAGGGGGGCGCGCCCTCCACCCTCGTGGACGCCTCGTGTCCTTCCCGGACTACTTCTTATTTTCCTATTTTCTTAAATATTCCAAAATGGAGAAAAATTGCCATTAGAACTGTTTTGGAGTCGGTTTACTTACCGTACCACATACCTATTCCTTTTCGGAGTCTGAAACGTTCCGGAAAGTGTCCCTTATGTATTCCTCCGGGGTTACGGTTTCAATAACATTAGTTTCAACATTCATGGGATTACCTGAGATATTATGTTTGATTCTTTGACCGTTCACCACCTTCGGATTTGTGCCTTCGAAGTTGTTGATTTTTATGGCACCGGAACGATAGACCTCCTCGATAACGTAAGGACCTTCCCATTTAGAGAGAAGTTTTCCTGCAAAAAATCTTCAACGAGAGTTGAATAGCAACACATAATCACCTACATTAAACTCACGCTTTTGTATCCTTTTGTCATGCCATCTTTTAACTTTTTCTTTAAACAGTTTGGCATTCTCATAGGCCTGGGTTCTCCATTCATCAAGTGAGCTAATGTCAAATAGCCTCTTCTCACCGGCAAGTTTGAAATCATAATTGAGCTCTTTAATGGCCCAATATGCCTTATGTTCTAGTTCGAGGGGTAAGTGACATGCTTTTCCATAAACCATTTTATACGGATAAATACACATAGGATTTTTATATGCAGTTCTATAGGCCCATAGTGCATCATCAAGTTTCTTGGACCAATTCTTTCTAGATCTATTAAAAGTCTTTTGCAAAATTGATTTGAGCTCTCTATTACTCAATTCTACTTGACCACTAGACTGCGGGTGATACGGAGATGCAATTCTATGATTAACATCATACTTAGCAAGCATTTTACGAAAAGCACCATGAATAAAATGTGAACCACCATCAGCCATTAAATATCTAGGGACTCCAATCCTCGGAAAAATAACTTCTTTAAGCATCTTAAAATAGAGGTGTTATGATCATCACTACTAGTTGGAATAGCTTCTACCCACTTAGTAACGTAATCAACAACAACTAAAATATGTGTATACCCATTAGAGGAAGGAAACGGTCCCATATAATCAAAGCCCCAAACATCAAATGGTTCAATAACAAGTGAATAGTTCATATGCATTTCTTGACGTCTACTAATATTACCAATTATTTGACATTCATCACAAGACAAGACAAACTTACGGGCATCTTTGAAGAGAGTAGGCCAATAAAAACCGGATTGCAATACCTTATGTGCAGTTCTATCTCCCGCATGGTGTCCCCCATAGGCCTGGGAGTGACACTTGCGTAGAATCTGTTCCTGTTCATGCTCAGGTATACAACGTCTAATAACACCATCTACTCCTTCTTTATAAAGGTGTGGGTCATCCCAGAAGTAATGTCTTAAATCATAGAAAAACTTTTTCCTTTGCTGGTATGTGAAACTAGGTGGTATAAATTTAGCAACAATGTAATTAGCATAATCAGCATACCATGGAGCAGTACGAGAAGCATTTATGACAACTAATTGTTCATCAGGAAAGCTATCATCAATAGGTAGTGGGTCATCAAGAACATTCTCTAACCTAGGCAGGTTGTCTGCCACAGGGTTCTCAGCTCCCTTTCTATCAATAATATGCAAATCAAATTCTTGTAGTAGGAGAACCCATCTAATAAGTCTAGGTTTAGCATCTTTCTTTTCCATAAGATATTTAATAGCAGCATGATCAGTGTGAACAGTTACTTTAGAATCAACAATATAAGGTCTGAACTTATCATAAGCAAATACAACCGCTAAAAATTCTTTTTCAGTAGTAGCATAATTTCTCTGGGCACTGTCTAGAGTTTTACTAGCATATTGGATAACATTTAATTTCTTATCAACTCTTTGTCCTAGAACAGCACCTACAGCATAATCACTAGCATCACACATAATTGTAAAGGGTAAATTCCAATCAGGTGGCTTAACAATAGGTGCAGAAATCAAGGCTTTCTTAAGTATTTCAAATGCTTCTACACAATCAACATCAAAGACAAAAGGGATATCTTTTTGTAAGAGATTAGTCAGAGGCCTAGAAATTTTTGAGAGTCCTTAATGAACCTCCTATAAAAACCGACATGACCAAGGAAACTTCTTATACCTTTAATGTCCTTGGGACATGGCATCTTTTCAATAGCATCAACTTTAGCTTTGTCAAATTCAATACCTCTTTTAGAAATTTTATGCCCCAAGACAATACCTTCATTAACCATAAAGTGGCACTTCTCCCAATTCAAGACAAGATCAGTTTCTTCACATCTCTACAAAACTCGATCAAGGTTGCTCAAGCAATCATCAAAAGAAGTTCCATATACGGAGAAATCATCCATGAAAACCTCAACAATATTTTCACAAAAATCAGAGAATATAGCCATCATGCATCTTTGAAAGGTAGCAGGTGCATTACATAAACCAAAAGGCATATGTCTATAAGCAAAGGTACCGAAAGGACAAGTAAAGGTGGTCTTTTCTTGATCCTCTTTTGACACAGGTATTTGAGAGAAACCAGAATAACCATCTAGAAAGCAAAAATGTGTATGTTTGGATAATCTTTCTAGCATTTGATCAACAAAAGGTAAAGGGTAATGATCCTTTTTAGTAGCTTTATTTAGTTTACGGAAATCAGTTACCATTCTATAACCTGTAACAATTCTTTATGGGATCAATTCATCTTTATCATTAGGAACAACAGTGATACCTCCCTTCTTAGGGACACAATGGACATGACTTACCCACTGACTATCAGCAACGGGATAGATTATACCTGCCTCCAGAAGCTTTAGTACTTCATTTCTTACCACTTCTTTCATCTTAGGATTTAACCGTCGTTGGTGATCAACAACCGGTTTAGCGTCTTTCTCCAGTTTTATTTTGTGCTGGGCATAAAGTGGGACTAATGCCCTTAAGATCATCAAGAGTATATCCAATAGCACCACGGTGATTCTTCAGAGTTTTCAATAATTTCTTTTCTTCATGCTCTGAAAGGTTAGCACTAATAATAACAGGATATATCTTTTTCTCATCAAGATAAGCATATTTAAGAGTATCAGGTAATGGTTTAAGCTCAAACACGGGATCACCCTTGGGCGGAGGAGGATCCCCTAGGATTTCAACAGGCAAGTTGTGTTTCAAAATGGGTCCCTGCTTAAAGAATACTTCGTCTACTTCCCTTCTTTCGTTCATAAACATATCATTTTCATGGTCAAGCAAATATTGTTCTAATGGATCATTAGGAGGCACGGCAATAGAGGAAAGACCAATAATTTCATCTTTACTAGGCAATTCCTCATCACGGGGTTGTCTACGGAATTTAGCAAAATTAAACTCATGAGACATATCACCCAAACCAATAGTAACAACATCCTTTTCACAGTCTATCCTAGCATTAACAGTATTCAAGAAGGGTCTACCAAATATAATGGGACAAAAGTTACCTTGTGGGGAACCAAGAACAAGAAAATCAGCAGGATATTTAACTTTCCCACACAAGATTTCAACATCTCTAACAATCCCAATTGGTGAAATAGTATCTCTATTGGCAAGCTTAATTGTAACATCAATTTCTTCTATCTCAGCAGGTGCAATATCATGCATAATTTCTTTGTATAAGGAATGGGGTATTGCACTTGCACTAGCACCCGTATCACACAAGCCATGATAACAATGATCTCCTATTTTAACATAAATAACAGGCATGCCTACCACAGGTCTATTTTTATTTTTAGTGTCGGGTCTAGCAATTCTAGCAGCTTCATCACAGAAGTAAATAACATGCCCATCAATATTATCAGCCAAGAGATCTTTAATCATAGCAATACTAGGTTCAACTTTAATTTGCTCAGGGGGTTTGGGTGTCCTAATATTACTTTTGTTGACCACATTTGAAGCTTTAGCATGATCCTTTATTCTAACAGGGAAGGTGGTTTCTCAATATAAGCAGTATGAACAACATGATGAACATAAGTGATAGTCTTTTCTTCAACTTTAATAGGTGCGACTACTTTTACTTCAATGGGAGGATTATATTTAAACCACTTCTCCTTAGGGAGATCAACATGAGTAGCAAATGATTCACAGAAAGAAGCTACTATCTCAGAGTCAAGTCCATATTTAGTGCTAAATTCACGGAAAACATCGGTATCCTTAAAATATTTAACACAATCAAACTTAGGTGTTATACCTGACTCCTTGCCTTCTCGAGGTCCCAATCTGCAGAGTTGCGTTTAATTCCTTCCAATAAATCCCATTTGAATTCAATACTCTTCATCATAAAAGAGCCAGTGCAAGAAGTATCGAGCATGGAGCGATTATTGAGAGAAAGCCGAGCATAAATTTTTTGAATAATAATTTCTCTTGAGAGATCATGATTGGGGCATGAATATAACATTGATTTAAGCCTCCCCCAAGCTTGAGCGATGCTTTCTCCTTCGCGAGGCCAAAAATTATATGTATAATTGCGATCACGATGAACAAGATGTATAGGATAAAAGTTCTGATGAAATTCCAATTTCAATCGTTTGTAGTTCCATGATCCCATATCATCACATAGCCTAAACCATGTCAATGCCTTTCCCTTCAAAGATAAAGGGAAGACCTTCTTCTTGATAACATCCTCGGGCATACCTGCAAGCTTAAATAATCCACAAACTTCATCCACATAGATTAGGTGTAAATCGGGATGCAATGTTCCATCTCCTGTAAAAGGATTAGCTAGCAGTTTCTCTATCATACCCAGAGGAATTTCAAAGTAAACATTTTCAGTAGGTTCAGTAGGTTGAGGAGCAACTCTTTGCTCTACTGGTCGGGGTGAAGATACCCCGAACAAGCCCCTCAGAGGATTACTTTCCATGGTAACAAGTGACAGTAAATTTCAGCACACTATATAAATTTTTCCTTACCGATTTCCACTTACCAAAGGCGCTTCACTTCCCGGCAACGGCGCCAGAAAAGAGTCTTGATGACCCACAAGTATAGGGGATCTATCTAGTCCTTTCGATAAGTAAGAGTGTCGAACCCAACGAGGAGAAGAAGGAAATGACAAGCGGTTTTCAGTAAGGTATTCTGTGCAAGCACTGAAATTATCGGTAACAGATAGTTTTGTGATAAGGTAATCTGTAACGAGTAACAAGTAATGAAAGTAAATAAGGTGCAGCAATATGGCCCAATCCTTTTTGTAGCAAAGGACAAGCCTGGATAAACTCTTATATAGAGAAAAGCGCTCCCGAGGACACATGGGAATTATCGTCAAGCTAGTTTTCATCATGCTCATATGATTCGCGTTCGTTACTTTGATAATTTGATATGTGGGTGGACCGGTGCTTGGGTACTGCCCTTTCTTGGACAAGCATCCCACTTATGATTAACCCCTATTGCAAGCATCCGCAACTACAAGAGAAGTATTAAGGTAAACCTAACCATAGAATGAAACATATGGATCCAAATGAGCCCCTTACGAAGCAACACATAAACTAGGGTTTAAGCTTCTGTCACTCTAGCAAACCATCATCTACTTATTACTTCACAATGCCTTCCTCTAGGCCCAAATAATGGTGAAGTGTCATGTAGTCGACGTTCACATAACACCACTAGAGGAGAGACAACATACATCTCATCAAAATATCGAACGAATACCAAATTCACATGACTACTTATAGCAAGACTTATCCCATGTCCTCAGGAACAAACGCAACTACTCACAAATCATATTCATGTTCATAATCAGAGGGGTATTAATATGCATATAGGATCTGAACATATGATCTTCCATCGAATAAACCAACTAGCATCAACTACAAGGAGTAATCAACAGTACTAGCAACCCACCGGTACCAATATGAGGTTTTGATACAAAGATTGGATACAGGAGATGAACTAGGGTTTGAGAGGAGATGGTGCTGGTGAAGATGTTGATGGAGATTGAACCCCTCCCGATGAGAGGATCGTTGGTGATGACTATGGCGATGATTTCCCCCTCCCGGAGGGATGTTTCCCCGGCAGAACAGCTCCGCCGGAGCCCTAGATTGGTTCCGCCAAGGTTCCGCCTCGTGGCGGCGGTGTTTCTTCCCGAAAGCTTGCTTATGATTTTTCCAGGGTAAAAGACTTCATATAGCAGAAGATGGGCACCGGAGGCCTGCCAGGGGGCCCACGAGGCAGGGGGCGCGCCTAGGAGGTAGGGCGCGCCCCACCCTCGTGGCCAGGGTGTGGGCCCCCTCTGGTTAATTCTTTCGCCAGTATTTTTTATTAATTCCAAAACGTGCCTCCGTGAAGTTTCAGGACTTTTGGAGTTGTGCAGAATAGGTCTCTAATTTTTGCTCCTTTTCCAGCCCAGAATTCCAGCTGCCGGCATTCTCCCTCTTCATGTAAACCTTGTAAAATAAGAGAGAATAGGCAAATGTATTGTGACATAATGTGTAATAACAGCCCATAATGCAATAAATATCGATATAAAAGCATGATGCAAAATGGACGTATCAAACCACAAGTTGAATCGGTGGAGATGAGGATGTGTTACCGAAGTTCCTTCCCTTTGGGGGAAGTACGTCTCCGTTGGAGCGGTGTGGAGTGTAACACCCCGCATGTAACTTTCCATATTTGTAACTCCGACTCTTGCCATTTTTGGCTATGTGCTATGATATTCCCTCCGTGGTCGGGTTTTGTCTTTCGTTTTGCATTTTGTCATGTCATGCATTTTCACATCATGTCATCATGTGCATTGCATTTGCATACGTGTTCGTCTCATGCATCCGAGCATTTTCCCCGGTGTCCGTTTTGCAATCCGGCGCTCCTATCTCCTCCGGTGCACCCCTCTTGTTTTCTTTCGTGTGCGGGTGTCAAACTTTCTCGGAATGGACCGAGGCTTGTCAAGTGGCCTTATTATACCACCCGGAGACCACCGATCAAGTTTCGTTCCATTTGGAGGTCGTTTGGTACTCCAACGGTTAACCGGGCATCCGCAAAGTCTATTTGAGTGTCCAGCAAAACCCCCTCAAAAACCAGCCCAAAACCCACCAAACTCTCTTCCATGCTCTAGGTCATTCGATCACGATCGTGTGGGCGAAAACCGCACCTCATTTGGAGCCTCCTAACTCCCTCTAGCTATAAAAGAGCATCCCCTCCCGAAAACGAATCGCAGATCAAACCCTAGCGTCTTCCACCTCGCGCCGCCGGACAAAGTCCGCCCGCGCTGACCGACGAATCCGGCGTTGACACTTGTTGCCGCCGCCCTCTCCACCTCCGCC
>NC_057814.1:384981834-384999446 GCF_018294505.1 Triticum aestivum | reverse complement strand
GCCGGCAACCCCGCCGCCCGTCGCCGTGCGCGCCACCGCGCCTGCCGCCGCCGAGCCGCGGCCTCCCTCTCCTCCTCCGGCCCCGAGGCCGCCGCCTCCTCCTTCCCCTCTCCGGCCGCTCCTCCTCCTCACCGCGGCCTCCCGCCGGCGAGCGCCATCGGAGCCCTCGAGGCTCGGCCCCGATCTAGATCTCCTGTGAGCGTTGACTTCCCGCACCCCCTAAATTCTTCTAAGTATTTTTCTTTTACAGCAAGTGCTCATGTTCCTCAGTGCATAACTCCTTGCATGTACCTCCGATTCGCGCGTGTAATATGTCAAATTGTTCGTCTCGTGATACTCTTCATTTTGTTAAATTGCACCATGTTCATTAGAGGTCATCTTGATGCCCAAATATCTGTTGGAAGAGGGCTAGTTGCTGTTATCTGCTGGTTCTTATCAGAACTTGGAGATTTGTCATTTTTGTATCTTTTAATCTGTGCATCTTATGGGCATGAGTTCTACATGTGTTTTCTTGTATGCCATGCCATCTTTCCAAGGGTGTATGCCATGTATTTTTGTGATCTCTGTGGTGACTAGCACAAGCATGCAAAGTAGGCTCCGTAATGTTTCTGATTTCAGGGACTTGGTGATTTCTCCAAGTCCTTGTCTGCTGTTATTTTGTTGCCATGTAAACTTGATGCTACAGAGAGATCCATGCATATGTTGGAGATGTTCAGTAAGGATGTTTTGTAGCTATAGTTGTAATTGATCCATTCCTGTGCTTGTTTGCAATTATGGAGTACCATAGCATGACTCAATCTTGCTCTACTTTTGCTATAAAATATTTCTGGCAGATTCTTAACATGATATGCAATTTTGCCAAGCTTGTTGTAGTTGATCCATACATGCTATGCTTGTGTTCTTCCCATGGATAGCTTCATAAACATTCCATCTTGCTGTATGTATGCTTGTTTTGTCATGCATTGCTTTGTGATGAGTGCATCAAGCTCACAAAGAGGCCTACATATTATTGTTTCTGCCATGCTCTGTTTTCTGCTAAGTCTGAAACCTGATAACGAAACTTGCTATGTTCACATGCTTGCCATCATATCTTCTGGTCCTTTTTGGCTTATGGTCAGTAAGGGACTTTTGTCGTGTGATTTCAGTAGAATGCTTTCGTGCCAAGTTTTGCTATGTTAATTTTCTGTAGCATGTTGATTTCGTGCTCTGAACATTGCTACCTGATGCTGTTTTCTGCCATGTCCAGTTTTTCACCAAGTCTGTCATCCTGTTATCTTTTGCACTTTTGCCATGCTTGTTTGAGCTTGTTATGTTGTGAACTAGCAGTAGCTCAGTGTTCATGTTTTGTCAAAAATCTCCTTTAGATTACTGTCATATGCTTTGTTGCTATGTTGGAATGCTGTAGAATTGTTGTTTGTTACATTTTAAGTGCTATCATGCTGTTAATCACAGATTCGTGTCATTCTTGTTTTGCTTGCCATTTGCAAACCGTGCATCCGTTTCCGGTGATCTTTATATCGATTTCGACCGAAATCATCTCATCTTTCCAGTGGCATGCTTGGTTTACCAAGTTACTGCCTTGTTCATCATTTTCCTTCCGGAGCATGCATATGCATCGCATATCATATCTCGCATATCATACATGCTTTGCATCATGTTGCTTGTGCATTTCTCGTGATTGATTGTGGTTCCGTTTGCTTGTGTTCTTGTATTGGGTAGAGCCGGGAGACGAGTTCGTGAACGAGGAACCTGTTGAGTACGCTTACGAGGATCAAGCTTTCGACAACTCTGAGAACCTTGCAGGCAAGATGACCACCCCTCGAAATCACTTCTATCTTTGCTTTGCTAGTTGTTCGCTCTATTGCCATGCTACGCTACCTATCACTTGCTATATCATGTCTCCCATTTTGCCATGTCAGCCTCTAACCATCCTTTCCTAGCAAACCGTTGTTTGGCTAAGTTACCGCTTTTGCTCAGCCCTTCTTATAGCGTTGCTAGTTGCAGGTGAAGCTGAAGTTGTTCCATGTTGGAACATGGATATGTTGGGATATCACAATATCTCTTATTTAATTAATGCATCTCTATATACTTGGTAAAGGGTGGAAGGCTCGGCCTTATGCCTGGTGTTTTGTTCCACTCTTGCCGCCCTAGTTACTGATATACCGGGATTATGTTCCTTGAGTTTGCGTTCCTTACGCGGTCGGGTGATTTATGGGACCCCCTCGACAGTTCGCCTTGAATAAAACTCCTCCAGCAAGGCCCAACCTTGGTTTTACCATTTGCCACCTAAGCCTTTTTCCCCCGGGTTTTCGCGAGCCCGAGGGTCATCTTTATTTTAAACCCCCGGACCAGTGCTCCTTCGAGTGCTGGCCCAAACCGAGCGATGTCCGGCGCCCCCTGGGCAACCAGGGTCTATGCCAACCCGACGTCTGGCTCATCCGTTGTGCCCTGAGAACGAGATATGTGCAGCTCCTATCAGGATTTGTCGGCACATTCGGGGGCTTTGCTGGTCTTGTTTTACCATTGTCGAAATGTCTTGTAAACCGGGATTCCGAGACTGATCGGGTCTTTCCGGGAGAAGGTTTATCCTTCGTTGACCGTGAGAGCTTATGAGGGGCTAAGTTGGGACACCCCTGCAGGGTATTATCTTTCGAAAGCCGTGCCCGCGGTTATGAGGTAGATGGGAATTTGTTAATGTCCGGTTGTAGAAAACTTGTCACTTGACCCAATTAAAATACATCAACTGCGTGTGTAGCCGTGATGGTCTCTTCTCGGCGGAGTCCGGGAAGTGAACACGGTCTGTGTTATGTATGACGTAAGCAGGAGTTCAGGATCACTTCTTGGTCATTGCTAGATGACGACCGTTCCGTTGCTTCTCTTCTCGCTCTTTCTTGCGTATGTTAGCCACCATATATGCTTATTGCCGCTACAGCTCCACCTCACTACACCTTCCTTTCCTATAAGCTTAAATAGTCTTGATCTCGCGGGTGTGAGATTGCTGAGTCCTCGTGACTCACAGATTCTACCAAAACAGTTGCAGGTGCCGACGATGCCAGTGCAGATGACGGGGTCGATCTCAAGTGCGAGTTCGACGAGGAACGTGGTCGTTACTATGTGTCTTTTCCTGATGATCAGTACTGGAGCCCAGTTGGGACGATCGGGGATCTAGCATTTGGGGTTGTCTTATTTTCATCTGGATTTTGACCGTAGTCGGTCTATATGTTTGTATTCTGGATGATGTATGGATTATATTTATGAATTGTGTGAAGTGGCGATTGTAAGCCAACTCTTTATCCCGTTCTTGTTCATTACATGGGATTGTGTGAAGATGACCCTTCTTGCGACAAAACCACTATGCGGTTATGCCTCTAAGTCGTGCCTCGACACGTGGGAGATATAGCCGCATCGTGGGCGTTACATGGAGGCACAATGCTCCCCAAGAAGCCACTAGGGCCACCATATTCTCCTCACGCCCTCACACAATGCGAGATGTCGTGATTCCACTAGTGGTGTCCTTGAAGGCGGCGACCGAACCTTTACAAACAAGGTTGGGGCAATCTCCACAACTTGATTGGAGGCTCCCAACGATACCACGGAGCTTCACCACAATGGAATGTGGCTTCGAGGTGACCTCAACCATCTAGGGTGCTCAAACACCCAAGAGTAACAAGATGTGCAAGGGATTAGTGGGGGGAATCAAATTTCTCTTGGTAGAAGTGTAGATCCGGGCCTTCTCAACCAAACCCTAGAAAATAAACAAGTTTGATTGGCTAGGGAGAGTGATCGGGCAAGAATGAGCTTTGGAGCAACAATGGAGCTTGGGGGAAAGAGGTAGGTCTTCTTGGGGAAGAAGACCCCCTTTTATAGTGGGGGGGGGGGACAAATCCAATTGTTATGCATCTCACAACCCGCAGACAAGCGGTACTACCGCTTCTTACAGGATACACATGAGAAAGAAGAAACAAGGGAGAAAAACAGATGAATGGGCTGTGGTAGCCGCGGTGGTAGGAGCGGTACTACCGCCTATGGGCGGTACTACCGCTTCAACTACTGCTGCTAGAACCGCGCCTTTTCTAGGAACAAAAGAGTAGCATGGCAGTAACCCGGAGGCACCACTGTAGAACCCGACACGATAAATCGAGGTCCCAGCCACGAGCGGTAGTATGAACGGTGGTTACAGCGGTATTACCGCTTGTGTCTCTTCTCCCCTACTCCGATGCAACTGGGGGACAACTCCAAGGAACAGAAGGGGATGATGGGTGCAAGGAGAGTGTACGTGTTGATTCCACCCAAACCATTCCGATGCGGACCCCCTCTTGATAGTACGGTTTTCCCTACGACTCAAGTCCACCAAAAAAGAAACGCGGGAAAGAAAACCGTCTTCTCTTGAAACTCTGAGGGTCACGAATCGTCTTCTGCCATATGCTTGATAGTATGAAAAGCTCAATGCACACGATTAGTCCGCAAACATGTTGTCATCAATCACCAAAACCACTTAGGGAGAAATATGCCCTAACACATGTTTACTACTTAAGCGTTGAGCATTGTAAATCAGTGACGGAGCCAAGACACGGTCCCCTTGGCCACGACCCGAGCTGCGAAACCCGTGCACAAACTATATTTTACATCATAGCCCGTTGTAGATGACTGTAGCACTGAAGCGGGCACGGGGCCTAGTGCTATCATGGCTCCTCCCTATTGTAAATGTCGGTATGTGAGCAGTGTGCGACACGTTTGCTATGCTCTTAATTTTAGTAAGCCAAAAATTGCGATGGGTGACATTTCTTCAACATTCAATTCGTCCATGGCAACTACTAAGTATCAAAAAGATGTTGTCCCATAACATGTGACAAAAGATATTGCCTTATCCGCCGAACACCACTATGTTCTTTTTTGTTCTCGACCATATCTAGAACCAAAGAAAAGGAAACCTTTTCTATCAATGAACGGTTGCCTCATATCTCAGCAAAATTGGTCGGTTTCTTTTGTGGAAAACTTCCTCCACTCATTATGACTCCAATAACATGTTGCCTTACCACCCATAAAATAAGAAAAACATGTGCTTCCATGTCCAAACTAAGACACGTTATCTTTTGTGACAAGTGGTGCCTAGCAGCCACCTTGATTCACAAGGAATCAATTAGAATCATCTATGTCATTTGGGTGTAACCTCATGGTCCTTGATTTGCATGATTTCCAAAACGATGTAATATCATGCCATTTTGAGTACTACATGTTTTAAAATTATGTTTCATTGGCCGAAGAAAAACTGAAAAAATATTTCCATGAGGGAAATGTCATGATGTTTTGTATCAAATGTAAAGGGAAAAATCTAATACAAATAAAGCAACCCATATATAGCCCTTTCACTTAGAAGTATTCTCAAAGTTTATTATCTACATGGCTAAAACTTATTAATATTCATGTTCACGGAAAACATCGATCAAGACTGGTTAAATGGTGGTTATACCTTAAGCATTTCACCTAATGGATGGACCATCAATCTTGTACCCATTAATTTAAGGGGTTTTATTGTGCAAAGTAAATAAACAAATGCAAAAGTCCATATAATATACTCCATGTTTTTATTATATTATGACATTTTGATTCCTATACAAATTAAAATTATATTTGATTGCTCAAAGAAAAAAAAATACAATGTTTACAAAAAGGTAGAGTCTAATGTTGTGTACCTAATGTAGGGATAGAAAATGCTCCTACAAATAAACGCTATAGCTCTCATCCTTTCAACGAGAAATCAGCTCAAAATTTAAAACCTACGTAGCTAATCTTATCAATATTCTCGTCAAGGAACCGATGAGTGGACTACCTAAATAACGGTAACTAAGTAGGTGATCCGAGTTAGTCTATACTTTTTAATATGAGAACAATGCCAACTTAATATGCAATCATGTACGAAAAAGACCATCTCAATATGCAACTATACATAGAAAAATGCTAGTTGTATTCAAAAAGTATTTTACAACTATGTAGTAATGTAATGCAATATTTTATATGTATTTTTAGTTATGGTTCTCGTATCATTGATACAGATATAATGTTACCAAAGCAAGCTGAAATATATTGCAACCGATTCCCGCAGTGGGGTACATTCTAATTTTGTCTAATAAATGGACCACCAATCTCGTATCCATTTAGTGTAAGAGATCTTATTGTAGTAATAAAAGGAATCAACAGATACAAAGAATCCACATCATGTACTCCATATCACTAGACTATTCAATCTTATACAGATATGCATCCATACTAATATTTATTTTGAAAATCATCCATATTAATATGGAAAATCTGTATTTAACCACCAAATAAGATCCAGGCTGTACAATATCTGGTGGCATGTCTTGACTACGAAGGTGAAGACTTCCAGCAAAATCCAAATATCACCGCCAGCACATAAAAGGTTTTTTTATTGTACAGATAAGGAAAATCCAGGAAAATTCCCAGCTCATCTCTCGCCGTATACTTCTTATAGGCTTTGCCTCCCTCCCGGACGATAAATACACGACGCACCACCAGAGGAGAAAAAGAAAAGGACGGATCAAATCAATCAACCAGATATAATAGATTAAAAAATAAAAATCCACAACCCTAGCCTGCCTGCCATGACGCGGGACGGCGTGCCACCGTCGGCGCCTGCCGGCGGCGGTGCGGGGGACGGGCCGAGGCGGTGCTCGCAGTGCGGGCACCACGGGCACAACTCCCGCACGTGCACGGCGCGCCCCGTGAAGCTCTTCGGCGTGCGCATCGGCGACAAGCCAATCAGGAAGAGCGTCAGCATGGGCAACCTCGCGCAGCTCGCGGAGGGTAGCGGCGGTGCCAGGGCCGAGGGGTACGGCTCCGAGGGCGACGACGACAAACCACACAGGAAGCGAGGTGGGATTTTTATTTTCCTTATCTCCCCTGTTTTAGCCTACGGGAGATGAGATTCTTTGTTTTGTTGCATCTGTATGGAGGTGTAGTCTCTGTTCTGTAAAAAAAATGTGCTCTGATCGCCCTGTGATGTTCTTTACGTAGTTAAGACGATTGTTTGTTGTAGTGTGCAAATATGTGGTTTTGTTGTGAAGGTGCAGTTTTTCTGTTGGCTTTTAAGATGGCAAGTGAGAAAGTTTTGATTTTACTGTGCCGATCGAAGTAGTTTTCTGAAACTTTGCGGAAAGTACTGCTTTTAATCTGGTAGGTTCGGTGTTAGTTGGGATTTTTGTTTGGTTTACGATGCCTAGTGGTGTGCAAAATTAGCAAACTACTCCAACTTAATACTTGCTTGAGAGCTATTTTAGTGTTTAGTTCATCACTTTGTCCCATTAGTGACAGATTTGGGGGTTTACTGGTGGTGAGCGGTGCTTGTGACTGCTTCTTGTCATCAGAATTTACTCCCTCCGTCCTACAATATAGGATCGTTTTTCAAGCTATGTTACACGGAGGGGGTACTTTTTTTTTTGAAACAAATCTGAACTTGTGCTTCTATTCCGCTGTTACCATTCAAGCTTGTGGCCTTGTCACTTAATTGGCTAAATGATTTTATTGCAACCCAGAAATAATATTCATTACAGTCACCAATATCATTAACTAGGTTACACTCACACTCCATATTTTGTACATGGTTTGCATTCTTTTAATGTGTAATGGTATACAGTACTGTTATAACTTTCCATGTAACTTCATGCTTGTTCTTTATTCTGTTGGCATTGCTGATATTTGTGTTTGATTTAAAAATTTGAATGAACATGTCGAATTTGCATTGAAGAATGCCATTTATTTTGTTGGGTGACAGGTGAGTCATGGTCAGAAGAGGAGCACAAAAATTTTCTACTTGGATTGAACAAATTAGGAAAAGGTGATTGGCGTGGCATATCCCGTAATTATGTTGTCTCGAGGACACCTACTCAAGTTGCTAGCCATGCTCAGAAGTATTTCATTCGCCAAACAAATGTTAATAGGAGAAAGAGAAGATCAAGCCTCTTCGATATGGTTATTGAGGATGTGAGCATCTCTCCCTACCTTTCTATTTCTCTGCATGTAGTGTTGAGGTGCAACCAGGTCCAGCTGATTGCACTTAGGCAAACATGTCTCTTAAGATTGGTGCTTATTCTTTTCCTCTTTGTTCCTGTTGCCTTAGTAAGTTCTCGTATAGCTGTTAGCATAGAATCACCATGTTATATGAAGTGAATAAGACATCTCAAATATAATTGTTTTTTTAATATTTATTGCTTGTCCCCCAGTGTACCAATTGCTTATGATTGTTTTATGGTTTTTAATCAGCCTGGTGACCAGCCACTCTCCCGTTCATCGTCACAAGAGATGCCGCTCTCCCGTTCATCTTCACAAGATGTAGAAGAGTTCGTAGATGATCTACGACCTGTTACTGCTCCTGTGACACCACCCGCTCCTATGCCCGTGATAACATCTGTTTCTGTCCCACCACCAGTGCCAGTAATGGCACCACCTGCTCCTGTGCCTATGCTAACATATGCATCAGCCCCATCGCCAGTTCTAGCAATGGCACATCAACCTCAGGGCAATGAATCGGCTGGTTCAAGTTCAATTGCTGGAGAAGCAGGGATGGTGATGCCACAAGTGATGCCCCCATATGGTTATCCTCCTCCAATGATGATTCCTGCACCTCACTATGTCCAAGCAGTTTTTCCGTATCCGTACTATGGCTATGCTCCAATGTTCTATGGGCCACCAGTCTCTATGCAAGCATCATCACCAGGTACAGTACAAGCATCACATGAGCCTGTCAGGCCTGTTGCCGTCCACTCAGCTCCCCCGGTAAATGTTGAAGACCTGTACAACATGTCCAAACTCAACCTGAAGGGTGACTCAAGTACCAACGGTGTTGCGCCTAACTTGGCGTTGCCTCCAAATCCAAATGGGAGACCAGAGAGGCAATCTGCTTTCCATGGAAAAGAGCCTGAGAATGGCTCATCGAACGGACTAATCCCGACAAAATGATTCTGTGGCTAGACCTTTAATGTGTATGTAACCCTTAGCCAGTATTATAGTATAAAATCATGATATAGCTTTCTTGGTCATGTTTCGTGAGTAAATTTACTGTTAGTCTGTCATCAAGGTTGCATTTGTGTTTTGCCCTATTGATTTTTCCAAATTCACATCGATTCTCATACATGACAGAGTTGGATTGTTGCACTTAAATTTTTGCACATATTTTTTGCGCCTTTCTGAGTATAAATCTCACAGGTTACCTCTACAACGGAACTAGTATCAGGGCCACTCTTTCTTGTGGATGAGGTAGGTTGAGCTATCTTGATCAGAAAAAATATCATGTTATGTATTGTTTCTTCAGAGTGCATTCAGTACAACCTGCCATCGATGAATGTCGAGATTTTAAATTGAAATGTATTTCGTATCTTGTTCTGCGTTGCACATTGATGGTGAGTGGCTTATGATTATTGTCCTACGGACCGCATGTCTGCTTTCCCAAGGCCCATCGGATACGTAGTAGTAAGACTTCCCTTACGCATGGCCAAGATCTAACTCAATTCTTGTAAGAAATTAAATCAATAGGATTGACTTGTCATTCTCGTAAGCATCTATAGACTTCTAACTTCTAAGGCCAACTCCAACGCGCCGACCTAAATGGACACGGATTTTTTATCCGTATGGGTCGGCTTTAGGGGCTTTGTCGGTTCTCATTCGCGCAAACATTGCCAGTGTACCCACCCACCAGGCCGTTTTTTTGGCTAATTTTCACAATTTAGACATCATATGCATATAATAAGTCCAAATGAAAAGAAACTTTGCACATAGATTATTACCAAATAAGTCACATAGTTTTTACATCACAATAAATAAAAAAATCATAGTTTACAATTAAATGAATTCAAAATTGTACCAAATATGAGTCCACATATAGTCATTTTGAAGTTGAATGTGAGTCGTTCAATCACGCATTTCTTGATGAGATTGGGTAAACCGTGCAAGCGTTGCCACTCCATGCCGAGGCTCAACATTTTCACTCTAAAAATCCCACGCTTGGTCGAGGAGGCTGTCATCACGGTCATCCTCTAAATTTTGTGTATGATAACCCAAGCAATCATCACCTTCCACATCTTCCGAGTGCTCCATGTTCTAGCAGGGTGTCGAACAATAGCCCATCAAGATTGGAGCACACCGAAAGCACGCTCCACATTCTTCTTAACACCCTCTTGTTCTTGGGCAAACCTAGCCCTCTTCTCTCCTACCGGCTTGGAGATTGTCTTCACAATAGTCGACCACTGAGGATAGATGGCATCAACTAGGAAGTATCCCTTGTTGTATTGGTGGCCATTGACCTTAAAGTTGACATATGGGGAGTTTCCTTCTGAAAGCCTTGCGAACACCGGAGACCGCTGAAGCACGTCGACGTCATTGTGAGAGCCTGTCATGCCTAAAAAAGAGTGCTAAATCCAAAGATCTTGTGATGCCACAGCTTCAAGTATGACCGTGCAAGCTTTAACATGCCCCTTATACTGCCCTTCCAAGCAAATGGACGGTTCTACCACTCAGTGCATGCAGTCTATGCTACCAATCATTCACGGAAAGCCCCTCCATTCATTGATCGCCAACAAACTGGGCAGTATCTGCAGCATTTGGTTCTCTCAAGTACTCCAGGCCAAACACTGCAACCCAGTTTTGTAGAACTTGTACAATGATGCAAGGCATGTGGACTCATTCATCGGACATACTCATCCACAAGATCACCAGGAATTTCGCATGCAAGCATCCGCACAGCTGCAGTACATTTTCGGTAAGAGGAGAAGCCAACCTTTTGAAGGGCATCATACTTGTATTTGAAGTAATCTTCAGACTCTACCACTCCCTCCCAAATGCGGTTGAACACATGCCTCGCCATCCGGAAGCATCGCCAGAAAAGCTTGACATTGAACAGTGGGGATGTGAGCTGTAAATAATTGCTATAGATTAGGCAATGGTCATTCTCCCTATTACATTCAACCCCGAAGCATGGCCCGGGATTGTCCCCTAAACATGGGTCGCATCCTAGAAATGTGCTTGTTCACGCTCATAGTAGCAACCACAAAATCCTCGTCGTCGGATGATGAATTGTCCAGTGAACATATGACGTTATTGTAAAAGAACTCATCCAAGCTATCCACCATGGTACCTTATGGGCAAAAGGCCGAACACCTTGCGGGAGGCTACGGAGGCGGATGTGATGGAGTCGCGGCCGGCGAATGGCAGCGTCCTCTCCCCGTACGGGCAGCAGGCCCGTCGAAGCCCGTCGAGGTAGAGGCGGTGCCGGCAACCTTAGGTAGGCGTGTCTTCTCGTGCTCCGATAGCGGCGAGGAGCGGCCGCAAACGCCAACAAGAGTCAGCGCCAGTTGATTCTGTGGCGGTGGGGAAGTGAATGGATGCAACGGTGACACCTGGGGCAGTGGCGAAGCAGCCGGAACTGGGCGGCGGTGGCGAGGGCGACGAAGCCGTGGTGTACAATGTGGAGGGGGAGGGCGAGAATGGTCGGTGTGCCATAGACGGGTGGGCCAGGGGAGGACAAGGGAAGGGTGTCATAGGCGTCCGCGACTTGTCTACGCAGACGCAAACCCTAGCCCAAATTTGGGCCAGGAATGGGTCGTGGCGGACAAAAAAGGGCATCCGTCAGTTTGCGTCATCGCGTTGCTGTATTTTCTGTCCGCGCGGATCCAAACGTACGCGACTAGACGAAATGCGTCGGCGCGTTGGAGTTGGCCTAAGGGCATCTCCAAGGATAAAACTCAAAGGGCATCCTCAATTGTCCGTGGACAGCTGGGCGGGCATTGACCATCCAAGCCTAGCCCTAAAAAAACCTCATTTTCTCCTCAGAATGCAAAATCTTCGATATAAATAGATGTTCGACATTACATTTGACATACAAATATACAATAACTATCCTCTAAAGTTATTAGTAACTAATCTATTATCACCACGGCCGGAGACATGGAAGACAACTTCTCCTCAAACACATCAAAGTTGGCATCATCGATGTCGGCTGCATCTCTGACGAGAGCGGCGACAATTTCCTTTTCGGCATAGAAGCAGGTGTTGCCGCTGCTCGTCCTAGCCGCCTTCTTTTGCTGGATGGCCTGATTAGGGGCATCAACATGCTTTGCAACACGCGGCCTTGGCTCGTGCCTTGTGTCGGGCAGCGAGTCTCTCCTCCATTGCACATGCGACATGATGAGTGGCGCACTCCTACGCCCCCGTTTGGAGTGAGGAGCGGTGAACACCTCCTCCTGCTTGGTTTGGGCGGCGACACGAGCGGTGCATGACTCTTATTCCTCGGCGGTGGTGGATTTCTATACACAACGGCAACACATACATTATCTAATGGGGAGGGCACGCAGCAGGGAGGGACGCCATGACTGGTGCGGGTTGCAGTGCTGGTGGCAATTAAGGGGAGGTATGAACATCTTAGGGGTCGGGGGAGGAGAGGGGGCACCAAGGCTTGTGTGAGGTGAAGTGAGGGTAGCGAGGGGAGGTATGCAACACGTGGTTAAAAATGAGAAACGAGGGAAAGTGGAGGCATTATACAATGGGTCGGCAGGAAGCGGAGATATGCGGTGTAAAACTGAGGCGACCGTCGGGAAACAAAGGCATTTGACGGTCAAAATGGGTGCTTCCGGGCTGTCAAAGTCCGGAGTGATGGACACACGGACTCTCCTACTCCGCATCTTGACCTGGGGCCTGGTTAAGGGATTTTAGATGTCCAGACATGTCTGGCGCAAATTAGGGGCCTGCACTACAGGCCTAAACATTTCCAAAGTGGATATTTGAGGCCAGTGTAAGTATGTGTACTGGATATGCCCTAATAGAGTTTACCGAAAAGTTGATGTACCATGTAAGTCCCTATAGCAACTCTATTAGAGTTGCGATATCTGTCGTCGCCATATTGCATATGGCGGAGGGCAGAGGCTAGCCAGGAGACGCGCAAATTCAGTCGCCATATCCCAGCCTTCACTTTTATTTTATTTTGTTTTCCTCATTCAAATGCTTCGATTCCCCCAAATTTAAACATATCACCCCTTCCCCTCCTCGAGGGTGTGTTGTTTCCCCTTCTCCGATGTGTGTACCTTCCTTTGCTTCAGCGGACCTAAAATTTATCATTACCATTCATGTTTCCTCCCAAAATTCTTGCGCCCAATGGCGCTCGGATACAACATGGTGAACTAATTCTCCTCATCTTTTTGTCCAATTGTCATCCAGTGCTCCTCAATTTTGAGCCTACACTCCTCCATCTCTTCCTTATGTCGTCTACTCTCTTGCATAGCATCCCATCTCACCCTCTTCTCTTGGATCTTCTTCTCCAACATCTCTATCTTTTGTTTCTTCCTCTTCTTCGCTTACCTATTCCTTGTCCTCATAAACTTATCGATCTTTTTTATCACCTCCACCTCTCCTTCTCACTTGAGCTTCTCCTTTCCTATTTTCCTCCCATCGGGTCGACCCGTGATATATGCCGGAGTGGGACTTCAAGACACCCTTTCCTCAACACCGTCATCAGCATCTTCATTGTTGTCCATCTCTAGAGAGGATTTGTTGCACTTCCTAGTTTTGGACTGCCATAAACATTCCTCATCTTTCACTTCTTGTCATCATTGATCACCATTCACTTCTCATTGCCTTCCAACAAATTCTAACAACTTTGCAGGCCCAACGATTCACCCTTAGACTTGGCCATTTGTTGGTATCTCTCTTGGGCTTAGAATGCTGAAAGTAATGCAAATGTGGCAAACAAAAACCAACAAGTTTCCTTACATATTGGTCAATGGTGACACTGCTAGGACGAGCATGCTTCACTTGCTCCAAAAAATCTGCTCAACAATCGCACATCTCCTGAATCGCACCCCATCGATTTGTGAGAGATTTGAGGTTATGATTCGTTACACCCATGATGATGTCTGAAACGCTCCTCGATGCACTTCCAATACATTGCGCTAGTTTGATCTATCCTAATGACCGGATCGAGAGAGATATCTTGCCTTTTGCCTCACACGAGTAATATCCTAATCCGCAATATAGTTTGCATCCCAAATTGTTTTCTTCCTCCACAAGCCAGGGTGTTGGAATTGATTAAGTTCCATATCTCGATCGTCCGCTTACAAGGGCTCAAAATGCGACAACAATGCATCCTCAAGATCGGAATCATTTTACCCATCGATATCACCTATCATACCATTGAGAAATGATTTTTCATTGACCGTCCGTCCCAAAAAGTAACATAATCATCGTTGAATCACAAACATTGAGAATTTGTCAACATTTTTCCATAGTCACCTCACTTCCAAATCGAACAAAAACTGGATACAAGGATAAGAATGACTTTTGTTACCTCTTCATAGTCTCTAGGCTGGCATAGAACTGGAAAGGCACCCAGTTTGTCCCGCCACCGGGATGAAGGGATGAGGGTAACGATGTGGCCAATTGTCTTATTCTTCAGTCTATTCACTAATGACGACCGCAGCGTGATACATCTGCAACGTGTCTATAATTTTTGATTGTTTCATGCTATTAACCTAGTGCCCAGTGCCAGTTGTTTTATGCATGATTTTTGTTTTATAGAAAATCAATACGAAATGAAGTCCAAACACGATGAAATTTTACAGAGATTTCTTCTGGACCAGAAGGGACCCTAGAAGGTTCAGGAGGAGGCCAGAAGACTCATGGGAGAGCCACAAGCTCACACGGCACGCCCCCAAGGGGGCGCCTGAAGGAAATATGCCCTAGAGGCAATAATAAAGTTGTTATTTTATATTTAGTTATATGATGATAAATTTTTATTATTCATGCTAGAATTGTATTAATGGGAAACTTGATACATGTGTGGATACATAGACAAAACACCGTGTCCCTAGTAAGCCTCTACTAGACTAGCTCGTTAATCAAAGATGGTTAAGTTTCCTAACCATAGACATGTGTTGTCATTTGATGAACATGATCACATCATTAGGAGAATGATGTGATGGCCAAGACCCATCCGTTAGCTTAGCATAATGATCGTTAAGTTTTATTGCTATTGCTTTCTTCATGACTTATACATATTCCTTTGACTATGAGATTATGCAACTCCCAGATACTGGAGGAATACCTTGTGTGCTATCAAACGTCACAACGTAACTGGGTGATTATAAAGATGCTCTACAGGTATCTCCGAAGGTGTTTGTTGGATTGGCATAGATCGAGATTAGGATTTGTCACTCCTAGTATCGGAGAGGTATCTCTGGGCCCTCTTGGTAATGCACATCATAATAAGCCTTGCAAGCAATGTGACTAATGAGTTAGTTACAGGATGATGTATTACGGAATGAGTAAAGAGACTTTCCGGTAACAAGATTGAACTAGGTATGATGATACTCGGGCAAGTAACATACCGATGACAAAGGGAATAACGTATGTTGTCATTACGGTTTGACCGATAAAGATATTCGTAGAATATGTTGGAACCAATATGAGCATCTAGGTTCCGCTATTGGTTATTGATCGGAGAGGTGTCTCGGTCATGTCTACATAGTTCTCGAACCCGTAGGGTCTGCACGCTTAACGTTCGATGACGATTTTGTATTATATGAGTTATGTGATTTGGCGACCGAATGTTGTTTGGAGTCCCGGATGAGATCACGGACATGACGAGGAGCCTTGAAATGGTCGAGAGGTAAAGATTCATATATAGGACGATAGAATTCAGACACCGGAAGTGTTCTGGGGGTACCAGGTACGTATCGGGTCATCGGAAGGGGTTCCGGGCAACCCCCGGCAAGCTATATGGGCCTAATGGGCCAAGAGTTGGACAGACCAGCCCCAAAAGGGGCTGGTGCGCCCCCTATAGGCCGAATAGGAGGAGAAGAAAAGGAAGGGAAGGGAGAAGGAAAGGGGAGGATTCGGCCTCCCCCTTTCCTTCCCCTCCCCCTCTCTTTCCTTCCCCCTCCGATGGATATGGAAGGGGGGAGGCCTACTTGGAGGAGGCGCCCAAGTAGGATTACTCCTACTTGGGGTGCACCTTGCAGCCCCTCTCCCTCTCCCACCTATATATATGTGGGGAGGGCATCGCTAGAAGAGACATCAATTGTTTCTTAGCCGTGTGCGGTGCCCCCCTCCGCAGTTTATTGCTCCGGTCATATTGTCGTAGTGCTTAGGCGAAGCCCTGCGTGGATCACATCACCATCACCGTCACCACGCCGTCGTACTGACGAAACTCTCCCTCGACACTTTGCTGGATGAAGAGTTCGAGGGACGTCATCGAGCTGAACGTGTGCAGAACTCGGAGGTGTCGTACGTTCGGTGCTTGATCGGTTGGATCGCTAAGACGTTTGACTACATCATCCACATTAAGCTAATGCTTCCGCTTTCGGTCTACGAGGGTACGTGGACACACTCTCCCCCTCTCGTTGCTATGCATCTCCTAGATAGATCTTGCGTGAGCGTAGGATTTTTTTTGAAATTGCATGCTACGTTTCCCAACAGCGTCACCTGAGCTTATGGGTCCCACGCAGCTCCGTTTGACCTAATTCCACTTCTTTAAATTCCCATAAATCCCCAAACCAATAGAGAGCCACCCGAAACAATTTTTCCGCCACCGGGAGCTTTTATTCTTCCGCGATCCCATCTGGAGGCCTTTTCCGGCACTCTGCCAGAGGGGGAATCGATCATGGAGGGCTTCTGCATCATCCTTACCGCACCTCCAATGATGTGTGAGTAGTTTACCACAGACCTACTAGTCCATAGTGATTCGCTAGATGGCTTATTCTTTCTCTCCGATCTTCAATACAATGTTCTCCTCGGAGGTCTATTCAATGTAGTCTTCTTTTGCGGTGTGTTTGTTGGGATATGATGAATTGTGGGTTTATGATCAGATTATTCATTGAAAGTAACTGAGTCTTTTCTAACCTTTATTATTCCTGATTATTATAGCTTTGTATTTCTCTCTGATCTATCCGTTTGATTTAGCCAATTAGATTGATTTATCTTTAGTGAGAGAGGTGCTTTCTAGTGGTTCAATCTTGTGGTATCCTCACCTCGTGACAGAAGGGGTAGCGAGGCACGTATTTGTATTGTTGCCATTAAGGGTAAAACGACGGGGTTTAATCATGCTTGGTTTTATTCTGTCTACATTATGTCATCATACTTCATGCATTACTCTGTTTGTTATGAACTTAATATGTAGAGAGGCAAGCATACACTACTAGGAAAAGGGCTATAGATGATATGGCCACTAATGGCGCACCAGACATGTGGTGCGCCTTTACTATATACTAATGGCGCACCATGTGTTGGTGCGCCATTAGTGTGAAAATACTAATGGCGCACCACATCCACGGTGCGCCATTAGTAAATTTTTTTTAATTTTTTCAAAACTACTAATGGCACACCGTGGGATGGTGCGCCATTAGTAGTTCAACTAGTAATGGCGCACCATCCCACGATGCGCCATTAGTACTTATGTTTCAAATTTTTTTTTTCAATTTTTTTATTTTTATTTTTTAAACTACTAATGGCGCACCACACCCACGGTGCGCCATTACTAGTTGAACTACTAATGGCGCACCACCCCCACGGTGCGCCATTAGTAACTTGGCCCATTCCACCGAATGCACCCCCCC
>NC_057814.1:384980697-384981475 GCF_018294505.1 Triticum aestivum | reverse complement strand
TAAAAAAATAAAAGAAAATGATGGAAACGTCAAAAAAATAAAATAAAACAAGTTTCCCATGTGATATGTGGTCTAGTTGTTGGGAAAATTAACAAATATGAATTTCGACTTTATTTGCAAAATCTCTCTGGAATTTCTTAAAATGGGCATAACTTTTGCATACGAACTCGGATGAAAAAGTTTTTTATATGAAAAATCATCTACTTGAAAAGTTACATCCGAATTTAACCGGGGAACCTTGTTAAACATTTTCAAAATCCTCAAAAACCTAACAGAAAAAAGATACGGGGCTTTTAAGATCTGGAGAGGCAAAAAAATTCAAAAAAAAATCAAACTTACTAATGGCGCACCTGCCCATGGTGCGCCATTACTATCTTCCCGCCTTCAAAATTCAAAATAAATAAAAAAATAAAAAAAGTTACTAATGGCGCACCTGCCCATGGTGCGCCATTAGTATCTTCCCGCCTTCAAAATTCAAAATAAATCAAAAAAATAAGAAAAAAAATTACTAATGGCGCACCTGCCCATGGTGCGCCATTAGTATCTTCCCGCCTTCAAAATTCAAAATAAATAAAAAAATAAAAAAAATAGTAATGGCGCACCTGCCCACGGTGCGCTATTACTATGCCGTATATATGGCTGGGCGTGTCCTCTCCTCCTTACCTCTTCATTCTTCTCCTCCACTCCACCTCTCCTCCACTTCATCTCCTTCTCCCTCCTCTCCGGTGAGCTCCTCCTCCCTCCTCTCCGGTGAGCTCCTCCTTCCTCCTCTCCGGTG
>NC_057814.1:384980106-384980393 GCF_018294505.1 Triticum aestivum | reverse complement strand
TCTCCGGTGAGCTCCTCCTCCCTCCTCTCCGGTGAGCTCCTCCTCCCTCCTCTCCGGTGAGCTCCTCCTCCCTCCTCTCCGGTGAGCTCCTACTCCCTCCTCTCCGGTGAGCTCCTCCTCCCTCCTCTTCGGTGAGCTCCTCCTCCCTCCTCTTCGGTGAGCTCCCCTCATGGTTTCTCCTTCCTCCTCTCCGATGCTCCGGTGAACTCCTCTCCGGCGACCTCCTCCTCCTCTCCGGCGATGTAGGCGAGCACCTCTCCGGCGACCTCCTCCTCCTCCTCTCCGGC
>NC_057814.1:384977652-384979939 GCF_018294505.1 Triticum aestivum | reverse complement strand
TCGGTGAGCTCCCCTCATGGTTTCTCCTTCCTCCTCTCCGATGCTCCGGTGAACTCCTCTCCGGCGACCTCCTCCTCCTCTCCGGCGATGTAGGCGAGCACCTCTCCGGCGACCTCCTCGTCCTCCTCTCCGGCGAACTCCTCTCCGGCAAAAGAACACGGCAAAAGAACGTACAAGATCCAAAAACAGGAACAAAATTTGAAATAATATCGTGCAAAAAAACGAGCCAAAAGAACAAGCAACAAATGGGCAAAAAAATCGCGATCCAGATCCAAATTCAAAATTCAAAAATAGCAATGGCGCACGGTGGGGGTTAGACGGTGCGCCACTACTATTTTCCCGCCTTCAAAATTAAAAAATACTAATGGCGCACCGTGGCCTATACTAATGGCGCACCAGTGGCCTATACTAATGGCGCACCATGGCATATACTAATGGTGTGGCACTAATGGCGCATCACTAATGCGCCATTAATGGCCAAATTAGGTGCGCCATTAGTAGGCCTTTTCCTAGTAGTGATAGAAGTGCTCTCGAGGTGGAGTAATAGTATTAGACGCAGAACTGTTTCGGTCTACTTTTCACGGACGTAATGCTTATATACATGATCATTGCCATGAATAACATCATAACTATGCGCTTTTCTACCAATTGTCCAACAGTAATTTGTCTACCCACCATATGCTATCTTTACAAGAGAGAGAAGCCTCTAGTGAAAACTATGGCCCCCGGGTCTACTTTTATCATAGTACAAAAACCAAAAATACCTAGTTGCAATTTATTTATTTTTATTTTTATTTTACTTTTCAATTTATCTATCTACCACTACTAGATTTGATCCTTACAAGTACCGAGTTCAAGGAGATTGACAACCCTCTTGCCCCCGTTGGGGTGCAAGTATTTGCTCTTGTGTGTGGAGGTACTGCTTACTACAAATTTGCGTGGTTCTTCTATTGGTTTGATAACCTTGGTTCTCACTGAGGGAAATACTATTCGCTACTATATTGCTTCACCCTTCCTCTTTGGGGAAAATCTCAACGCAACTCACAAGTAGCATGGCGCCACCGAGGGAATGAAGGTTAGCGCCTACATGTGGTAGCATAGGGTTTGCCACCATTGTTCCAGACTCGTCACCGGTAGGCTGGATGAGGTGCTGGCCTAGGCGGTGGCAATCGATAGTCAAAGCAGCAACCCTTGAAGTCAGATGATCCATCTCCAAATCAAAGAGGTAGCGTCCATGGCTTCAACCAGGGTTGGACCTCCCATAGAGACATTGGTGTGAGATGAAACCTTGATTTTTGAAATTTCTTCATTATTTTTTACTAATGATCGTTGCTTTGTATATATCACACCATCAGTATGCGAGTGACAGCACACTACAAAATTTGCTCTATTTTTGCGACCTTTCACTTGTGTCACGTATAACCGTTTTTTCGTCACGAAAAATACACTGGTGACGTTTTCTGGCCGTCACCCCCACCGTCACCTAAGCCCCATCATAAAAAATAAAATTTTGACAGTACCACTTTTTTCGTCACGCAAGATCGCATTTTAGGTGACGAACTATAAAATGTCATCGTTGGCCGTTTTCGGTGACGGCCCAAAATGTCACCTATGATAGCCCAATCTGTCACCAAAGATATTTTTGGCAACGATAATCAGTCACCGGTGATCGGTCCGCGGGTTTGACCGGTCAAAGATTTTGACAGGCGGGGCCTGATAACCCACAAGTATAGGGGATCGCAACAGTTTTCGAGGGTAGAGTATTCAACCCAAATTTATTGATTCGACACAAGAGGAGCCAAAGAATATTCTCAAGTATTCAGTTGAGTTGTCAATTCAACCACACCTGAAAGACTTAATATCTGCAGCAAAATATTTAGTAGCAAAGTAGTATGGAAGTAACCGTAACGGTGGCAAAAGTAATAGTAGTAGTTTTTGTAGCAATCATAACAGTGGCAAAAAGTAACTAAGCAAAGATCAATATGTGAAAAGCTCGCAGGCAATGGATCAATGATGGATAATTATGTCGGATGCGATTCCTCATGCAACAGTTATAACATAGGGTGACACAGAACTAGCTCCAGCTCATCAATGTAATATAGGCATGTATTCCGAATATAGTCATACATGCTTATGGAAAAGAACTTGCATGACATCTTTTGTCCTACCCTCCCGTGGCAGCGGGGTCCTATTGGCGCGATCCGGCGGGGTCGGGCGGCTCCGGCGGGGTTCGGGAGGCGGCGTGGGGCGGCGGGGCTGCGGGTCTGGGCGGCGGGTGGCGGCGGGG
>NC_057814.1:384968942-384977104 GCF_018294505.1 Triticum aestivum | reverse complement strand
CGGGGTCGGGGTGGGGAACGAGGTGGCGGGGCGGGGTACGTATAGGTTCGGGGGGGCGTCCGACTTGGAGAAGGGGGCGACCCCGGGCGGCGGCGGCATCGTCCCGGACTCCGGCGGGAGTCCGGCTCGGCCACGATTCAGGCGAGGCGGCGCGACAGGTGGGCCGGCTGGGCCTTCGGCCCAGTTCGGTCCGCGGGCGATTTTTTTTAAATTACGCCGAACTAAAATAAATCCTAGAAAAATAAATAAAAATCTAAAAATGCCAAAACAAATTGTCACCGTCTAATTAAAATAATTAGAACGCGATGAACATTTTCTTGGCCCTAAAATGCAATTTTGAAAACATGCAAAATTTTCTAATGCAAATAAAATGCAATAAAATCCAAAAAAAATCGAATATTTGATTTTAATATTTTTCCTCCAATATCTCGGTTATTTTGGAGAAGTCATATTTTCTCCTCTCATATACTTTTATATGAAATATTTTTCAGAGTGAAAAATAATTAAAACCAAAATCCTCGTTTCATAATTTGATGAAAATCAAATATGAAAACCGGGAAATCCCCAACTCTCTCCGAGGGTCCTTGAGCTGCTTAGGATTTCGAGGATTAGCCAAAATGCAATAAAATATGCTATGCAATGATGATCTAATGTATAACATTCCAAATTGAAAATTTGGGATGTTACAAACCTACCCCCTTAAGAGGAATCTCGCCCTCGAGATTCGGGTTGGCTAGAAAATAGGTGAGAGTGGTCCTTCCGTAGATCTTCCTCTCGCTCCCAGGTGGCTTCATCTTCGGTGTGGTGGCTCCACTGAACTTTGCAAAACTTGATAACCTTGCTGCGGGTGACTCGGCTGGCATACTCAAGAATTTTGACTAGTTTCTCCTCATAAGTTAAATCACTATCCAAGTGAATCGCCTCTAGTGGCACTGTATCTCTCAGCGGTATATCAGCCATCTCTGCGTGACACTTCTTCAACTGGGAAATGTGGAATACATCATGAACTCCTGACAATCCTTCAGGCAATTCCAACTTGTAAGCAACTTCTCCCATACGCTCCAAAACTTTGTATGGTCCTACAAAACATGGCGCTAACTTTCCCTTAACTCCAAAATGCTTCACTCCTCGAAGTGGTGATACTCGAAGATAAACTTGGTCTTCGGCTTCATAAACTGTTTCCTTACGTTTTGAATCCGCATAGCTCTTCTGCCTGGTCTGGGCTACTTTGAGTCTATCGCGAATCAACTTCACCTTCCGTTCAGATTCTTTAATCAAGTCTGGTCCAAACAACTGGCGGTCTCCAACTTTGTCCCATAACAATGGTGTTCTACACCTCCTTCCGTACAAAGCTTCGAAAGGGGCCATCTTCAAACTGGATTGATAACTGTTGTTGTAAGAAAACTCTGCATACGGCAAATTGTCGTCCCAACTGGATCCATAATCTAGCGCACAAGATCTCAGCATGTCTTCCAAAATCTGATTGACTCTCTCGGTCTGTCCGTCTGTCTGTGGATGAAAGGCAGTACTGAACTCTAGCCTGGTACCCAAAGTTTCGTGCAACTGATTCCAAAACTTTGAAGTAAACTGGGTTCCTCTATCTGATACAATGCTCCTCGGAACTCCATGCAGACATACGATCCTAGTCATGTATATCTTTGCCAACTTAGCACTGGTGTAAGTGGTCTTCACTGGGATGAAATGAGCTACCTTCGTCAAACGATCGACTACAACCCATATCGAGTCATAGCCTGAACGAGTCCTGGGCAATCCCGTGATAAAATCCATGCCTAGTTTATCCCACTTCCATTCGGGTATCGGCAATGGCTGTAGCAATCCTGCTGGCTTCTGATGCTCTGCCTTCACTCTCTGACATACATCACAAACTGCTACATACTCCGCAATATCCTTCTTCATTCCGGTCCACCAGAAAGTATCCTTCAAATCCAAATACATCTTGGTATTTCCTGGGTGAATCGAATAAGGCGAATCATGGGCCTCTTGTAAGATCAACTTCCTGATCTCCGGATCATTGGGCACATAAACACGGTCCTCAAACCATAAGGTATCGTGCTCATCCTCACGAAATCCCTTGGCTTTTCCTTTACTCATCTTTTCCTTTATCTCATCAATCTCCTTGTCTGTCTTTTGTGCTTCTCGGATCTTTTCCATCAAGGTAGACTGAATCTCCAATGTTGCTACATAGCCTCTCGGAACTATTTCCAAACGTAGTTCGCGAAAATCCTCGGCTAACTCCTTGGGTAACTCTCCGATCATGAGTGTATTGACATGGCTCTTGCGGCTCAATGCATCGGCTACTACGTTAGCTTTTCCGGGGTGATAATGCAATCTCATATCATAATCTTTTATGAGTTCCAACGATCTCCTTTGCCTGAGATTCAACTCCTTCTGCGTGAAAATGTACTTCAAACTCTTGTGATCCGTGTACACCTCACAGTGATTTCCGATGAGAAAATGTCTCCATGTCTTCAACGCATGCACTACAACTGCTAACTCCAAATCATGTGTAGCGTAATTCTTCTCATGGGGTTTAAGCTGTCGTGAAGCATATGAAACAACTCTTCCTTCCTGCATAAGCACTGCTCCAAGTCCTCGACGTGAAGCATCGCAGTAAACTTCATAATCCTTGCGCTGATCTCCCAGAATCAACACTGGTGATGTAACCAAACGTTTCTTTAACTCCTAAAAACTAGCTTCACATTCCTCAGTCCAATTGAACTTGGTGTCCTTCTTCAACAGCTCCGTCATGGGCTTAGCAATCCTTGAAAAATTCTCAATGAACCTCCGATAGTATCCTGCAAGTCCAAGAAAACTCCGGATCTCTCCAACTGATGTGGGTGATTCCCAGTTTGTCACAGTTACAACCTTGGTGGGGTCTACTGCTATTCCTTCTCCGGATATAACATGTCCGAGGAATCCAACTTCCTTCAACCAAAATTCACATTTGCTGAACTTGGCGTATAACTGATGTTCTCTGAGCTTCTCAAGTACCAAACGCAAATGCTCCTTATGCTCCTCTTCATTCTTGGAGTAGACCAAAATATCATCAATGAACACCACGACGAACTTATCCAAAAACTCCATAAACACCTTGTTCATCAGGTTCATGAAATAAGCAGGTGCGTTAGTCAGACCAAATGACATAACGGTATACTCGTACAGCCCATACCTAGTGGTAAAAGCCGTCTTAGGTATATCCTGCTCTCGAATCTTCAACTGGTGGTATCCTGATCGCAGATCGATCTTGGAAAATACCTTAGCTCCTTGCAATCGGTCAAACAGATCATCGATCATCGGTAGTGGGTACTTATTTTTGATGGTCACTTCATTCAATCCTCGATAATCAACAACCATCCTTAACGATCCATCCTTCTTCTCCACTAGAAGCACTGGTGATCCCCAAGGTGACGAACTTGGGCGAATATAGCCTTTATCCAGTAACTCCTTAATCTGCTTCTTAATTTCTTCCAAATCCTTAGCGGGCATCCTGTATGGTCTCTTAGATATCGGCCCTGTGCCTGGCAAAAGCTCAATCAAAAACTCAATGTCTCTATCCGGTGGCATGCCTGGCAACTCTTCTGGAAATACATCAGGGAAATCCTTCACCACTGGTACTTCCTCCTGTACAACTCCTGATAAGGAATTCACCTGAGTCCTCTTCGGCACATGCCGGGATACATACTTGATCCTTCTTCCTTCTGGGGTGGTAAGCAAAATCGACTTACTAGCGCATTCAATGTTCCCTCCATACTTCGATAACCAATCCATGCCTAATATCACACCCAATCCTTGGGATTCCAATACTATTAGGTCTGAGGGAAACACGTAGTTACCAATCCTTAATGGTAACCGATCACACCATAGACTAGCCATATACTCTGCTCCTGGCGAGGTTACTAACATGGGTGACCTAAGGGCTTGGGTTGGCAGTTTATACTTATCCACAAATCCCCTTGATATATGAATGCGATGCACCAGTATCAAAAAGAACGAGTGCAGTAAATGTCTTAACCAAAAACTTACCTATCACTGCATCAGGCTGTGCTTCAACCTCCTCCACGTAAACGTGGTTCACTTGTCCTTTGTTGAAAGGGTTGGGCTTCTTCCCAGAGCTTCCATTGCCATTTCCATTCTTAGCTTCCGGGCATTCAGTTGCATAATGTCCAGTCTTCTGGCATTTGTAACAAGTAATGTGACTCAGATCTCTCTTAGTTGGGGTCGATGGGTTGGTACGGTTCTGTCCGTTGCTTCCTCCATTCCCATTACCATTCTTGGGTCCACTATGGTTGTGCGAACCTCCTGCTCCATGGGTATGCTGAAAATGTCCTCCTGAATTCGGGGTAAAACGTGGCTTCTGATGAGCTACAGAATTGTACTTCCCTTGTCCATACTTCCTCTTGCGGCTTTCAATCTGCTGCTGCTTCCCTTCAATCATGAGAGCTCTATCTACCAACTCCTGGTAGTTGTTGAAGGTTGCTACCATCAACTGCATGCTTAGCTCATCATTCAGTCCTTCCAGAAACTTCTCCTCCTTGGCTGCATCTGTAGCAACGTCATCTGGGGCATAACGTGCTAACTTACTAAAGTTCTCCACATACTGGCCTACGGTACGTCCTCCTTGGCGTAGGTTGCGAAACTCACGCTTCTTCATAGCCATAGCTCCTGCTGAAACATGGGCAGTACGGAAAGCTTGCTGAAACTGGTCCCATGTGACAGTGTCGATAGGGTGAGTGGCTGTGTAATTCTCCCACCATGATGCTGCGGGTCCATCAAGTTGATGTGCGGCAAAATGCACTCTCTCCACATATGTGCATCCTGCAGTGGTCAGCTCCCTTCCAACCTTGCGGAGCCAATCATTTGCAATAATCGGCTCGGTGCTGCTGGAAAACACCGGCGGATTCAACCTCAAGAATCGGGCCAAATGATCAACAGGTGGTGGTGGTGGGTTGCTATCGTTGTTGTTGTTGTTGCCTTGGTTCTGTACTAACACTTGCATTAGGGCATTCTGCTGCTAAATCAACTGAGTGATCTCCGGTGGAAAAACAAATCCGGCGTCGCGTCTCGGAGTCATCTGCTAGGTTTAGAAAGGATGAGAATTTAGAATAGAATGAGGTCTAGAGGGAAAACACTACCCATATGCACATGAGACAAACACAAACAATACCACTCAATCAATTCAAACAAGGCATAGAATCGATCTAACTATCGTTACAAAGTGCTCGGACTATACTATATACATGGGGAAATACTACTACTGATTATGGTGGTCTACTAGAAATTTTGATCGGTCGAAGACTCCATGATATCTGCTCCAGCTTCATCAACAAAATCATCTTCACTGGGGTCCGAGTCGGTGTCGTCGATGATGATGTAGTTCTCTGGGCAAGTAGAATCGTCATCTTCTCCTCCTGGTGCTGGGTCTCCCATGAAAACTTCGATCTTCTTTATCAGGTCTTCATTCTTCTCCAGTAATGTTGCGATTTCCTCCTCATATCCATCGCGTGTAGACTTGATTTCTTCCTCCAGTTCCGTGATCCTTGTCATCGCCTTCTTCAAATCTATCATGCCTGCGCACATTTGGTTCTCCTGGCGACGAATGTGCTGGTTTAACTCCTGGATGAAAGCTGCAATCAATGTATCCTTCCTGGTGCTGATCATCTCCAATTGCTCATCTCGGCACCCACAAATCTGGTAGATTGTATCCTTGAGATCATTGTGGTAAACTTCTCCAATGCGTCCCATGGTGATGTGGGCTGCCATGCTCTTTCCTAAACTCCAGGTTGGTGCATCAAAGGAAAACTCTATAGGCTCAGTGACTGGCATGAACGTCCTTCCTGGAACTTGAACTTGAATCATCCAGCGCTCCTCTTCTGGTAGTGTGGAGTTGTAGGTTCCGGTGAAGCTTGGAATTCCGATGTTCAGGTATCTAGTGACTTCCTTCAAGTGGCGTCCAAATGGTGTATCTTCATCCGGTTGCACGAACTTGTTCCTTGCATCCGCCATTCCTAAAAGAGTAGAAAATGGAGAGGAGTCAGAAATGAGAAGAGAGTAGTGTTCTAGGGTTTAAGCTTAGGGGTCGTGTCCTACAGTCAGCATGTGCTCTGATACCATCTTGTAGCAACCAGACCTCAAACAGTCTGATCTACTGTGCACCAATGTCATCCCTGGATCAGTAATGCTGACACGCACAGTACTCGAAGGATTTATAACGAAGTAGCAATCACACACTTATTACATCGAGTGTCTCAAAAGAGAACTAAGTATGATAAATATGGCTTAAGGCCATCTAAAAAACGATAACAATGGAAGACTTGGAAGGTAAGTGAGTCCATCAACTCCAACGGCATCACTGAGTATAAGACCACGACCTAAGGCACCTTACTCGTCGTCTGAAAAGTCTGCAACATGAAACGTTGCAGCCCGAAAACAGGTCAGCACATGGAATATGCTAGCAATGTAACACATAGAGAGTAATGAACAGAATAAGGCTATACTACATGCATATTTGGCTGGTGGAAAGCTCTATGGTTACAGTTTTGCGAAAAGCCAATTTTTCCCTACTGCAAAGGAATAAATCTTATTTAACTATCATGGTGGTTGTTGAACATTGAGATGGTTGACAGCATCTCAATCCCAATTAAGAACGTGATTAACCCAATCAAATTAAATTAAGTAACATGGTGATGAGATCCACATGATAATCCAAGTACTAGATACTCAAGATGTCCTTAACCGGGGACACGGCTAACCATGATTAGTCTGTACACTCTACAGAGGTTTGTGCACTTTTCCCCACAAGACTCGATCTCCCCCGTTGGGATTCTCGCACTACATGGTGTTTGAGAAACGGATGACCGAGACACAGTCTTTCAGAAGCATTAACTCTAACCCCGGGTAGACAGTACCAACCTACATCCCCTACATCTGCTAGCCTACCACTGGAAGAGGTCATGCAACCTACTCAACTATGATAGAGCCCATAATAGCTTGTGGCTGCACATGGAAGTTTCTAGCATGAATAATCTTATGATCCCTTTGAGCCTGGGTGGCGGTCCATAGGATAATCACACGGAACCCCGGGATTTCCAAAAATACAGGCAACACTGGATTCTCCAGGTGCCTCAATCCATCCAGATGTGAGTTTAAGTTGCCACCTTAAGTTTAACCATTAATTAACAATCTCACAACTGTCATGGAAAGATCTCTCAAACCCAATCCACGTCTACTAGCATAGCATAGCAATATGAGCAAACGTAGAAGTAACTCCCAAAGGTTTGATAACAAAACAGGTAATAGGTACTACCTCATCTACTTCCCAATACCCACAATTTAAACAGATCCTAATCATGCAATGTTTGTGGATTGGTCTAATGCAATAAAACTGGGTAGTAAAGAGGTATGATCAAAGTGTTACTTGCCTTGCTGATGATCCGTGAAACCTAGAGATTCGAAGTAGCAAGCGGCGCACTCCGGGTACTCTATCGCAAACAAACAAGCATACAATAAGCACTCATCTAATGCACAGGTGAAACTCAAATAAAGATCTAACCAGAAAGTTCAACTTAAGAACTCCGGTTTGCAAAAAGAATCAAATCAAACGAAACAACGAAAGTCAAACGGCGAAAGAAAAAAGCTTCATTTACTAATCTGGATCTAAGTCAAATTTTACAGTATAAAAAACTTGTTTGAGTTGGTTAAACGGAAATAGAATTTCGAGACGAAACTCTAGGCGCTTGAATCGCCTGATTCCGATATACGAGCGAAAAGTTATACTAGAACAAAAATCGGATCAGAAATCGCGATCTGGAAATAATCGCGGAAAAATCCGAGAAAAAGAAAAACTGACGAACAGTTTATCGAACGAACGTTCGTTAACTGTAACTAAATGATGAACGCGTTCGTTAAAACGAACGAACGAGCGAACGCTCGCTAAAAAGACTAAACCGAACAAAAACCAAATCGATCTATAAAAGAAAATAAACCGGGGTTTCTAAAAAAACTGCATGGTTTTCCGGCGAAAACCGGCGCGACGGCTACCTCGGGTCCAGCGCGATCCGGCGGGGTCGGGCGGCTCCGGCGGGGTTCGGGAGGCGGCGTGGGGCGGCGGGGCTGCGGGTCCGGGCGGCGGGTGGCGGCGGGGT
>NC_057814.1:384924488-384968399 GCF_018294505.1 Triticum aestivum | reverse complement strand
TTCGGCGACGGCGGCGGCGGTTGGTGGCGCGGTCGACGGGGTCGAGTTGGGGAACGAGGTGGCGGGGCGGGGTACTTATAGGTTCGGGGGGCGTCCGACTTGGAGAAGGGGCCGACCCCGGGCGGCGGCGGCGGCGTCGTCCCGGACTCCGGCGGGAGTCCGGCTCGGCCACGATTCGGGCGAGGCGGCGCGGCAGGTGGGCCGGCTGGGCCTTCGGCCCAGTTCGGTCCGCGGGCGATTTTTTTAAATTACGCCGAACTAAAATAAATCCTAGAAAAATAAATAAAAATCTAAAAATGCCAAAACAAATTTTCACTGTCTAATTAATTTAATTAGAACGCGATGAACATTTTCTTGGCCCTAAAATGCAATTTTGAAAACATGCAAATTTTTCTAATGCAAATAAAATGCAATAATATCCAAAAAAATTGAATATTTGATTTTAACATTTTTCCTCCAATATCTCAATTATTTTGGAGAAGTCACATTTTCTCCTCTCATATACTTTTATATGAAATATTTTTCGGAGTGAAAAATATTAAAACCAAAATCCTCGTTTCATAATTTGATGAAAATCAAATATGAAAACCGGGAAATCCCCAACTCTCTCCGAGGGTCCTTGAGCTGCTTAGGATTTCGAGGATTAGCCAAAATGCAATAAAATATGTTATGCAATGATGATCTAATGTATAACATTCCAAATTGAAAATTTGGGATGTTACAGTACTCCCCAAAGCTTAGGCTTTTGGCCTAAGTTGGTCTATGGCCACTGCTGGCCTGGCAGATATCCAAAGTCATAGCTGGGGTCATACTGAGATGTAGCAGCTACTGCCTGAAGAGCTGCAGCTTGGAGGCGAGCTGCTGATACGTCTCCAACGTATCTACTTTTCCAAACACTTTTGCCCTTGTTTTGGACTCTAAGTTGCATGATTTGAATGGAACTAACCCTGACTGACGCTGTTTTCAGCAGAATTGCCATGGTGTTATTTTTGTGCAGAAATAAAAGTTCGGAATGACCTGAAAATCCACGGAGGCATGTTTTGGAATTAATGAAAAATACTGGCGAAAGAATCAGCATCAGGGGCCCCACACCCTGTCCACGAGGGTGTAGGGCGCCCCCCTGCTCGTGGGCCCCTTGGGACTCCACTGACCTCAACCCCAACTCTATATATTCACTTTCGGGGAGAAAAAAAATCAGAAAGAAGGATTCATCGCGTTTTACGATACGGAGCCGCCGCCAAGCCCTAATCTTCCTCGGGAGGGCTGATCTGGAGTCCGTTCGGGGCTCCGGAGAGGGGAATCCGTTGCCATCATCATCATCAACCATCCTCCATCACCAATTTCATGATGCTCACCGCCGTGCGTGAGTAATCTCATTGTATGCTTGCTGGACGGTGATGAGTTGGATGAGATTAACCATATAATCGAGTTAGTTTTGTTAGGGTTTGATCCCTAGTATCCATTATGTTCTAAGATTGATGTTGCTATGACTTTGCTATGCTTAATGCTTGTCACTAGGGCCCGAGTGCCATGATTTCAGATCTGAACCTATTATGTTTTAATGAATATATGTGAGTTCTTGATCCTGTCTTAAAAGTCAATAGTCACCTACTATGTGTTATGATCCGGCAACCCCGAAGTGACAATAATCGGGACCACTCCTGGTGATGACCGTAGTTTGAGGAGTTCATGTATTCACTAAGTGTTAATTCTTTGGTCCGGTACTCTATTAAAAGGAGGCCTTAATATCCCTTAGTTTCCAATAGGACCCCGCTGCCATGGGAGGGTAGGACAAAAGATGTCATGCAAGTTCTTTTCCATAAGCACGTATGACTATATTCGGAATACATGCCTATATTACATTGATGAACTGGAGCTAGTTCTGTGTCACCCTATGTTATAAATGTTGCATGAGGAATCGCATCCGACATAATTATCCATCATAGATCCATTGCCTATGAGCTTTTCACATATTGATCTTTGCTTAGTTACTTTTCCGTTGCCACTGTTACGATTGCTACAAAAACTACTACTGTTACTTTTGCCACCGTTACCGTGACTTCCATACTACTTTGCTACTAAATATTTTGCTGTAGATATTAAGTCTTTCAGGTGTGGTTGAATTGACAACTCAACTGCTAATACTTGAGAATATTCTTTGGCTCCCCTTGTGTCGAATCGATAAATTTGGGTTGAATACTCTACCCTCAAAAACTGTTGCGATCCCCTATACTTGTGGGTTATCAAGACTATTTTCTGGCGCCGTTGCCGGGCATCATAGCTCTATTCTTTGACTCACTTGGGATTTATATTTGTTGATCACTATGAGGAACTTCAAAGATGAAAGAACCAAGATTTTTCTCTCAACTACGAGGGGAGGTAAGGAACTACCATCTAGCTCTGCACTTGATTCACCTTCTGTTATGAGTAAATTTGTGACACCTCCACCTGTTATTGATTCTGATATGTCGCATGTTATTGATGATGCCACTTCTTCTATGCATGAGGCTTATGATGAAACTACTTCTATGCTTGATAATACCGTGCCATTAGGTGAATTTCTTCATGAACAACTTGCTAGGGTTAGAGAGAATGAAATTATTGAAACAGATAATATTGATGAAAGCGATGATGAAGATTCTCCCCCTAGATATGAATTGCCTGATGTGCCCGAGGGTTATGTTATGGATGAAGAAACTGCTAGAGACCTTTTTTCCTGCAAAGATATATATGATCTTAAGAACCTGTTAGCTAAGCTGAAAGAAAAGTCTTTGAATGCTAGAATGAAATATGACCCTGCTTTTGCTACTTCACCTATCTGTATTTCTGATAAGGATTATGATTTCTCTGTCGATCCTGAGTTAATTACTTTGGTTGAATCTGATCCTTTTTATGGCTATGAATCTGAAACTGTTGTGGCACATCTTACTAAATTGAATGACATAGCCACCCTATTCACTCATGAGGAAAAAATTCGTTACTACTATATCCTTAAGTTATTTCCGTTCTCATTAAAGTGTAATGCTAAAACATGGTTTAATTCTCTTGCTCCTGGTTGTGTGCGTAGTCCCCAGGATATGATTTATTACTTCTCTGCTAAATATTTCCCCACTCATAAGAAACAAGCTGCCTTAAGGGAAATATATAATTTTGTGCAAATTGAAGAAGAGAGTCTCCGACAAGCTTGGGGGAGGCTTCTCCGATTACTTAATTCTTTGCCTAATCATCCTCTCAAGAAAAATGAAATACTTGATATCTTTTATAATGGACTAACCGATGCTTGCAGAGATCACCTGGATAGTTGTGCTGGTTGTGTTTTCAGGGAAAGAACTGTTGAGCAAGCTGAATTGCTATTGAATAATATATTGAGTAATGATAATGATTGGACACTTCCTGAACCAACTCCTAAGCCAACTCCGAAGAAAAGGAGTATTCTATTTCTCAGTCATGAAGATATGCAAGAGGCAAAGAAATCTATGAAAGAAAAGGGTATTAAAGCTGAAGATGTTAAGAATTTACCACCTATTGAATAAATACATGGTCTTAATAACCCGACACAGGTAGTAAAGGTAAATTCTCTCTATATATTTGATGAAGGTGATATTCCTCGTAATAAGTCTGCTAGCCAATGTTTGGATGAGTTTGATAATTTTAGTGTTAAACAAGAAAACTTCAATGCTTATGTTGGTTGACAATTGAAACGTAATGCTTATATGATTGAACACTTGAGTGATTATATGTCTAGAGTTAAAGGTGACCTTAAAATTATTAGTAAACATGCTTCTATGGTTACCACTCAGGTAGAACAAGTGCTTAAAGCACAAGATGATTTGCTTAAATAATTAAATAAGAAGAAAAATGATAATGCTGTTAGAGTTATGACTAGAGGGGGTAGAATGACTCAGGAACCTTTGTATCCCGAGGGCCACCCTAAGAGAGTTGAGCAAGATTCTCAGAGAACTAATGTTGATGCACCTAGTCCTTCTAAGAAGAAGAAAAAGAAAAATTATAGGACTTTGCATGCTTCTAGTGAACCTGTTGTTGACACACCTGAGAATCCCAATGATATTTCTATTTCTGATGCTGAGACACAATCTGGTAATGAACATGAACCTAGGGATAATGATGATGTTCATGTTGATGCTCAACCTAGCAATAACAATGATGTAGAGATTGAACCTGCTGTTGATCTTGATAACCCACAATCAAAGAATCAACGTTATGATAAGAGAGACTTCGTTGCTAGGAAGCACGGTAAAGAAAGAGAACCATGGGTTCAGAAACCCATGCCTTTTCCTCCTAAACCATCCAAGAAAAAGGATGATGAGGATTTTGAGCACTTTGCTGAAATGATTAGACCTATCTTTTTGCGTATGCGTTTGTCTGATATGCTTAAAATGAATCCTTATGCTAAGTATATGAAAGATATTGTTACAAATAAAAGAAAGATACCGGAAGCTGAAATTTCTACCATGTTGCCAATTATACTTTTAAAGGTGGAATACCAAAGAAACTAGGAGATCCGGGAGTACCAACTATACCATGCTCCATTAAAAGAAACTATGTTAAAACTGCTTTATGTGATCTTGGAGCCGGTGTTAGTGTTATGCCTCTCTCTTTATAACGTAGACTTGATTTGAATAAGTTGACACCTACTGAAATATCTTTGCAAATGGCTGATAAATCAACTGCTATACCTGTCGGTATTTGTGAGGATGTGTCTGGTGTGGTTGCAAACGTTACTATTTTAACGAACTTTGTTATTCTTGATATTCCCGAGGATGATAGTATATCGATTATCCTTGGTAGACCCTTTTTGAATACTGCAGGGGCTGTTATTGATTGCAACAAAGGTAATGTCACTTTTCATGTTAATGGTAATGAGCATACGGTACACTTTCCAAGGAAACAACCTCAAGTTCACAGTATCAATTCTATTGGAAAATTTTCAACGATTACTATTGGAGGTTTTGAATTCCCTCTTCCTACTGTCAAGAAGAAGTATGACATTCTTATTGTTGGGGACATGCATACCCCCGTTGAGGTAACCTAGTGTTATTTGAAAATTCTCCGGTTTCATGTTATTCGGAAAGAGTTTGTTAACAAGACTTGATCAACCTTGTTAGTGGATTCCTTTTGATGAGCATGAGATGGATGAAGTTAGAAAGCACAACTCTCTGTACCCTCCTTTTATTTTCTGTTATTTAGATCAAATAAAGCAAAAATAGTATTTTCTGTCTGTTTTCTGAATTATCCTTGCAATAAAAATACCTCGAAAATAAAAGTTCTTCAAATGTCCTGAAAATGAAATATGAATTTTTGTAGAACATTTAAGAATTTCTGGCACTGAGAACACACCAGGTGGGCCCACCATTTGGCCACGAGGGCACAGGGCGCGCCCCTACCTTGTGGGCCCCACGTGGACCCCCTCCACTCACTCCAGCACCCACTCACTTCGTCTTCCTCCAGAAAAAATCCTCCCATAGCTCAAACCCGTGTTCTAGCTCATCTTGCTGCCATTTTCGATCCCTTTGCTCAAAGCTCCATTCACAAAACTGTTTTGAGGGATTGTTCTTCGGTATGTGACTCCTCCAATGGTCCAATTAGTTTTTGTTCTAGTGCTTTATTTATTGCAAACTTTTGCTGCCAAGGTGACCCTGTTCTTGAGCTTGCATGTCAAATTTATATGGTCAAAAGTAGTTTTAATGCATGATATAGCCTCTAGGCACTTATGGGAGTAGTTGCTATCAATCTTGTTGAGTTTGGTTCACTTTTATTTTGAGTCACAAAAATTTCAGAAATTTTTCAGAGAAAGAAAAATGCATAGGAAAATGTACCAAGGTGGTTCCTCAAGGAAGCAAGAACCAAGGTTCGCGATACGTGAGCCGGACGATGAACCACCGAGGGAAGCTCAAGTGCGGCCTTGTGAATGGCCGTCGGAGGAGTTTATGGTCCAGGCAGGCATCAAGGATGAATTTGACGCGTATGTGCGTAATGCTGATCTTGAGGACTTCATGTCAGATAAGTGTCTACAGTACCACTACCTAACTGATTCCTTTGTGATGAGGTTTAAATTTACATCCTCGCGCAATTCTCACACTATTTTATTTGATCTTTATGATAAATCATATACCATGGACCTAGAAGATTTTAATACTGCTTGTAAACTCCCACAGTGGGGCAATGTTAGTGAACCTCGCAAATTTGAATATAAAGACTTTCTTGCTAGTATCATTGTGGGGGAATCTAGGGAAATCACACAAGCTACCATAGGGAGCATTCGTTTCCCTTCCATACATTATTTTGCTCTCTTTATAGGTAGATGCATTAACGGTAAGGATGAGGCTTGTCACATATGCGTTCCAGCATGTTAACGGTACAAGTGGAGATTTGTTTGGTGGAATTTATGCAACTCGTGTAGCTAATTATATTGGTGTACCCATACATGGAAATGATATGGAGTTGACTCCTGCTTATCTAGATTATAGTGCTATGGTTCGCCATCAGTTTCTTGAGAGGAATGAACAATTCCTCCAGTATCGACTAATCTTTGACAGACAGACAAGACACTGTCCATGTTGCCCTCCCTGCTCCTACTTTCTTTAACTTTCAGGCAAAAAGGAGATATGTTATAACCAGGGAGGAGGCAAACGAGTATGAGAGGAGTACTGAGGCAGCTCGCCTCCAAGCTGCAGCTCTTCAGGCAGTAGCTGCTGCATCTTAGTACGACCCCAGCTACGACTTTGGATATCCACCAGGCCAGCAGTGTCCATAGACCAACATAGGCCAAAATCCTAAGCTTGGGGGAGTACGTATTTCTCACTGACATTAAATTCATGTCCACATACTCATGCCAGTTGACGGTGCTCATACTTTTTCATTGTACTATCCATGCTAGTTTATTTTCTTTTCTAAGCCTTCTTCTTGTGTGTTTGAAGAACCTTAAGAAAAACCAAAAAACTTAGTTGTAGCTTTTAGCTAGTTTACTTTCCATGCCTGTAGTAGTAGTAATTAAAGGAAAACCCAAAAAGATTTCTCGTTCTTCTTTTGCTTGTTGGGAGCTTTCCCGAGTAAATAGTTTTATTTCTTTTCTTATTCCTTGGGGGTCGAGAGGAGAAGACAATGACGAAAATATTGAGTGGCTCTTGATACGTCCATTTTGCATCATGTTTTATATCGATATTTATTGCATTATGGGATGTTATTACAAATTATGTCACAATACTTATGCCTTTTCTGAGGTTTACATGAAGATGGAGAATACCGGCAGCTGGAATTCTGGGCTGGAAAAGGAGCAAATATTAGAGACCTATTCTGCACAACTCCAAAAGTCCTGAAACTCCACGAAAGTCAGTTTTGGAATATATTAAAAATATTGGGCGAAGAAAGCACCAGAGTGGGGCCACCCACCGTCCATGAGGATGGAGGGCGCGCCCCCTGCCTCGTGGGCCACCTGGCAGCCCCCCGATGCCCATCTTCTAGTATAAGGTGTCTTTTGCCCTGGAAAAAATAAGAAGGAAGCTTTCGGGACGAAGCGCCGCCGTCTCGAGGCGGAACCTGGCGAAACCAATCTAGGGCTCCGGCGGAGCTGTTCTGGCAGGGAAACATCCGTCCGCGAGGGGGAAATCGTCACCATCGTCATCACCATCGATCCTCTCATCGGGAGGGGGTCAATCTCCATCAAGATCTTCACCAGCACCATCTCCTCTCAAACCCTAGTTCATCTCTTGTATATGATCTTTGTCTCAAAACCTCAGATTGGTACCTGTGGGTTGCTAGTAGTGTTGATTAATCCTTGTAGTTGATGCTAGTTGGTTTATTCGGTGGAAGATTATATGTTCAGATCCATTATGCATATTAATACCCCTCTGATTATGAAAATGAATATGATTTGTGAGTAGTTACGCTTGTTCCCGAGGAGATGGGAGAAGTCTTGTTATAAGTAGTCATGTGAAGTATGTATTCGTTCCATATTTTGATGAGATGTATGTTGTCTTTCCTCTAGTGGTGTTATGTGAACGTCGACTACATGACACTTCACCATTGTTTGGGCCTAGAGGAAGGAATTGGGAAGTAATAAGTAGATGATGGGTTGCTAGAGTGATAGAAGCTTAAACCCTAGTTTATGCGTTGCTTCGTAAGGGGCTGATTTGGATCCATATGTTTCATGCTATGGTTAGGTTTACCTTAATTCTTCTTTCGTAGTTGCGGATGCTTGCGAGAGGGGTTAATAATAAGTGGGATGCTTGTCCAAGGAAGGGCAGTACCCAATCACTGGTCCACCCACAAATCAAATTATCAAAGTAACGAACGCGAATCATATGAGCATGATGAAAACTGGCTTGACGATAATTCCCATGTGTCCTCGAGAGCGTTTTCCTTTATATAAGAGTTAGTCCAGGCTTGTCCTTTGCTACAAAAAGGATTGAGCCACCTTGCTGCACCTTGTTTAATTTTGTTACTTGTTACCCGTTACGAATTACCTTATCATAAAACAATCTGTTATCGATAATTTCAGTGCTTGCAGAGAGCACCTTACTGAAAACCGCTTAAATCTTTGTTTTGCAGATAATGAGAATAAAGATGAAGATCTAAAAGTTATTGATGTGTCCCCTATTAAATCTTTGTTTTGCAATATGAATCTTGATAATGATGGGACTGGAGATGAGTCAACTTTAGTTAGAAGGCGTCCCAAAAATTCGGAGTTTTTAGATCTTGATGCAAAATTTGGTAAAAGTGGGATTGAAGAGGTCAAAACTTTAGATATCAATGAACCCACTATCTTGGATTGTAAGGAATTTAATTATGATAATTTCTCTTTGATAGATTGTATTTCCTTGTTGCAATCCGTGCTAAATTCTCCTCATGCTTATAGTCAAAATAAAGCCTTTACTAAACATATCGTTGATGCTTTGATGCAATCTTATGAAGAAAAACTTGAGTTGGAAGTTTCTATCCCTAGAAAACTTTATGATCAATGGGAACCTACAATTAAAATTAAAATTAAAGATCATGAATGCTATGATTTGTGTGATTTGGGTGCTAGTGTTTCCACGATTCCAAAAACTTTATGTGATTTGCTAGGTTTCCATGAATTTGATGATTGTTCTCTAAACTTGGCCCTTGCGGATTCCACCATTAAGAAACCTATGGGAAGAATTAATGATGTTCCTATTGTTGAAAATAGGAACTATGTGCCCGTAGATTTTATTGTTCTTGATATAGATTGCAATCCTTCATGTCCCATTATTCTTGGTAGACCTTTCCTTAGAACGATTGGTGCAATTATTGATATGAAGGAAGGAAATATTAGATTCCAATTTCCGTTAAGGAAAGGCATGGAACACTTTCCTAGAAAGAAAATAAAATTACCTTATGAATATATTATGAGAGCCACTTATGGATTGCCTCCCAAAGATGGCAATACCTAGATCTATCCTTGTTTTTATGCCTAGCTAGGGGCGTTAAACGATAGCGCTTGTTGGGAGGCAACCCAATTTCATTATAGTTTTTTGCTTTTTGCTCCTGTTTAGTAATAAATCTTTGATCTAGCCTCTGATTAGATTTGTTTTTGTGTTTTGATTAGTGTTTGTGCCAAGTTAAACCTATAGGATCTTCTTGGATGATAGTTATTTGATCTTGCTGAAAATTCTAGAAACTTTCTGTTCACGAAAACAATTGTTGAAAATCACCAGAACGTGATAAAATACTGATTCCAATTGAAGTACATCAATAAACAAATTATCTAGGTCGTCCTGTTTTGGTAGATTTTTCCGAGTTCCAGAAGTTTGCGCTAGTTACAGATTACTACAGACTGTTCTGTTTTTGACAGATTCTGTTTTTCGTGTGTTGTTTGCTTATTTTGATGAGTCTATGGTTAGTAAAATAGTATAAAAACCATACAGAAGTTGGAATACAGTAATTTTAACACCAATATAAATAAATAATGAGTTCAATACAGTACCTTGAAGTGGTGTTTTGTTTTCTTTCGCTAACGGAGCTCACGAGATTTTCTGTTAAGTTTTGTGTTGTGAAGTTTTCAAGGTTTGGATAAGGATTTGATGGATTATGGAACAAGGAGTGGCAAGGGCCTAATCTTGGAGATGCCCAAGGCACCCCAAGGTAAATCTAAGGACACCAAAAAGCCAAAGCTTGGGGATGCCCCGGAAGGCATCCCCTCTTTCGTCTTCGTCCATCGGTAACTTTACTTGGAGCTATATTTTTATTCACCACATGATATGTGTTTTGCTTGGAGCGTCTTGTATGATTTGAGTCTTTGCTTTTTAGTTTACCACAATCATCCTTGCTGTACACACCTTTTGAGAGAGACACACATGATTCGGAATTTATCAGAATACTCTTTGTGCTTCACTTATATCTTTTGAGCTATATAGTTTTCGCTCTAGTGCTTCACTTATATCTTTTAGAGCACGGCGGTGGTTTTGTTTTATAGAAACTATTGTTCTCTCATGCTTCACTTATATCATTTTGAGATTCCTACAAAACAGCGTGGTAATTTGCTTAAATTGAGAAATTAGTCCTAGTATGATAGGAATCCAAGATTAGTAAAAACTTTCTTATAAGTGCGTTGAATACTAAGAGAAGTTTGATGCTTGATGATTGTTTTGAGATATGGAGGTAGTGATATTAAAGTTGTGCTAGTTGAGTAGTTGTGAATTTGAGAAATACTTGTGTTGAAGTTTGCAAGTCCCATAACATGCACGTATGGTAAACGTTGTGTAACAAATTTGAAACATGAGGTGTTCTTTGATTGTCCTCCTTATGAGTGGCGGTCGGGGACGAGCGATGGTCTTTTCCTACCAATCTATCCCCCTAGGAGCATGCGCGTAGTGTTTGGTTTTTGATGACTTGTAGATTTTTGCAATAAGTATGTGAGTTCTTTATGACTAATGTTGAGTCCATGGATTATACACACTCTCACCCTTCCATCATTGCTAGCCTCTTCGGTACCGTGCATTGCCCTTTCTCACCTTGAGAGTTGGTGCAAACTTTGCCGGTGCATCCAAACCCCGTGATACGATACGCTCTATCACACATAAACCTCCTTATATCTTCCTCAAAACAGCCACCATACCTACCTATTATGGCATTTTCATAGCCATTCCGAGATATATTGCCATGCAACTTTCCACCGTTCCGTTTATCATGACACGTTTCATCATTGTCATATTGCCTGGCATGATCATGTAGTTGACATCGTATTTGTGGCAAATCCACCATGCATATTATCATACATGTCACTCTTGATTCATTGCCCATCCCGGTACACCGCCGGAGGTTCATATAGAGTCATACTTTGTTCTAGTATCGAGTTGTAATCATTGAGTTGTAAATAAATAGAAGTGTGATGATCATCATTCATAGAGCATTGTCCCAAAAAAAGAGAAAAAAGAGAGAAAGGCCAAAAAAAGAAGGCCCATAAAAAAGGAGAAAATAAAGAAGGGACAATGCTACTATCCTCTTTTCCACACTTGTGCTTCAAAGTAGCACCATGATTTTTATGGTAGAGAGTCTCTTTTTTTGTCACTTTCATATACTAGTGGGAATTTTTCATTATAGAACTTGGCTTGTATATTCCAACAATGGGCTTCCTCAAATGCCCTAGGTCTTCGTGAGCAAGCAAGTTGGATGCACACCCACTTAGTTTCTTTTGTTGAGCTTTCATACATTCATAGCTCTAGTGCATCCGTTGCATGGCAATCCCTACTCCTTGCATTGACATCAATCGATGGGCATCTCCCTAGCTCATTGATTAGCCGCGTCAATGTGAGACTTTCTCCCTTTTTATCTTCTCCACATAACCCCCATCATCATATTCTATTCCACCCATAGTGCTATATCCATGGCTCACGCTCATATATTGCGTGAAAGTTGAAAAAAGTTTGAGATTACTAAAGTATGAAAAATTTGCTTGGCTTGTTATCAGGGTTGTGCATGATGAGAGCATTCTTGTGTGATGAAAATGGAGCATGACCAAACTATATGATTTTGTAGGGATGAACTTTCTTTGGCCATGTTATTTTGAGAAGACATAATTGCTTAGTTAGTATGCTTGAAGTATTATTACTTTTATGTCAATATTAAACTTTTATCTTGAATCTTTCGGATCTGAATATTCATACCACAAATAAGAGAATTACATTGAAAATTATGCTAAGTAGCATTCCACATCAAAAATTCGGTTTTTATCATTTACCTACTCGAGGACGAGCAGGAATTAAGCTTGGGATGCTTGATATGTCTCCAACGTATCTATAATTTTTATTGTTCCATGCTATATTATATTCTGTTTTGGATGTTTAATGGGATTTATTATACAATTTTATATTATTTTTGGGACTAACCTATTAACCGGAGGCCCAGCCCAAATTACTGTTTTTTTGCCTATTTCAGTGTTTCGAAGGAAAGGAAGATCAAACGGAGTCCAAACGGAATGAAACCTTTGGGAACGTGATTTTCAGAACAAACGTGATCCAGAGGACTTGGAGTGGACGTCAAGCAATCAACGAGGAGGCCACGAGGCTGGGGGGCACGCCTACCCCCCTGGGCGCGCCCTCCACCCTCGTGGGCCCCTCGTAGCTCCACCGACCTACTTCTTCCTCCTCTATATACCTACGTACCCCCAAACCATCAGCAGAGGAGCCAAAACCCTATTTCCACCGCCGCAACCTTCTGTACCTGTGAGATCCCATCTTGGGGCCTTTCCGGCACTCCGCCGGAGGGGGCATTGATCACGGAGGGCTTCTACATCAACACCATAGCCTCTCCGATGATGTGTGAGTAGTTTACTTCAGACCTTCGGGTCCATAGTTATTAGCTAGATGGCTTCTTCTCTCTCTTTGGATCTCAATACAAAGTTCTCCTCGATACTCTTGGAGATCTATTTGATGTAACTCTTCTTTTTGCGGTGTGTTTGTCGAGATCCGATGAATTGTGGGTTTATGATCAAGATTATCTATGAACAATATTTGAATCTCCTCTGAATTCTTTTATGTATGATTGGTTATCTTTGCAAGTCTCTTCAAATTATCAGTTTGGTTTGGCCTACTAGATTGATCTTTCTTGCAATGGGAGAAGTGCTTAGCTTTGGGTTCAATCTTGCGGTGCTCGATCCCAGTGACAGTAGGGGAAACGACACGTATTGTATTGTTGCCATCGAGGATAAAAAGATGGAGTTTATATCATATTGCATGAGTTTATCCCTCTACATCATGTCATCTTGCTTAAAGCGTTACTCTGTTCTTATGAACTTAATACTCTAGATGCATGCTGGATAGCGGTCGATGTGTGGAGTAATAGTAGTAGATGCAGGCAGGAGTCGGTCTACTTGTCACGGACGTGATGCCTATATACATGATCATACCTAGATATTCTCATAATTATGCTCAATTCTATCAATTGCTCGACAGTAACTCGTTTACCCACCGTAATACTTATGCTATCTTGAGAGAAGCCACTAGTGAAACCTATGGCCCCCGGGTCTATTTTCCATCATATTAATCTTCCGTGAACTAGCTATTTCTATTGCCGTTTATTTTGCTTTCTTTACTTTTACTCTTTAGCATAAAAATACCAAAAATATTATCTTATCATCTCTATCAGATCTCACTCTCGTAAGTGACCGTGAAGGGATTGACAACCCCTTTATCGCGTTGGTTGCGAGGTTCTTATTTGTTTGTGTAGGTGCGTGGGACTCGAGCGTGGTCTCCTACTGGATTGATACCTTGGTTCTCAAAAACTGAGGGAAATACTTACGCTTCTTTACTGCATCACCCTTTCCTCTTCAAGGGAAAACCAACGCAGTGCTCAAGAGGTAGCAAGCTCTCAAGAGAAATAATTATTCAAAAAAATTATGCTCGACTTTCTCTCAATAATCTCTCCATGCTCGATACTTCTTGTACTGGTTCTTTTATGATGAAGACTATTGAATTCAGATGGGATTTATTGGAAAGAATTAAACGCAACTCTGACGATTGGGAACTCGGCGAAGGTAAGGAGTCAGGTATAACACCTAAGTTTGATTGTGTTAAATCTTTTATGGATACCAATGTTTTTCATGAATTTAGCACTAAATATGGACTTGACTCTGAGATAGTAGCTTCTTTCTATGAATCATTTGCTACTCATGTTGATCTCCCTAAGGAGAAGTGGTTTAAATAGCATCCTCCCATTGAAGTAAAAGTAGTGGAACCTATTAAAGTTGAAGAAAAGACTATCACTTATAATGTTGATCCTATTGTTCCTACCTCTTATATTGAGAAACCACCTTTCCCTGTTAGAATAAACGATCATGCTAAAGCTTCAACTGTGGTTCGTAAGAGTAATGCTAGAACATCTACACCCTCTGAGCAAATTAAAGTTGAACCTAGTATTGCTATGGTTAAAGATCTCTTGGCCAATAATATTGATGGGCATGTTATTTACTTCTGTAATGAAGCTGCTAGAATTGCTAGACCCGATACTAAAAATAAACATAGACCTGTTGTCGGCATGCCTGTTGTTTCTGTTAAAATAGGAGATCATTGTTATCATGGCTTATGTGATATGGGTGCTAGTGCGAGTGCAATACCTCATTCCTTATACAAAGAAATTATGCATGATATTGCACCTGATGAGATAGAAGATATTGATGTTACAATTAAGCTTGCCAATAGAGATACTATTTCACCAGTTGGGATTGTTAGAGATGTTGAAGTCTTGTGTGGGAAAGTTAAATATCCTACTGATTTCCTTGTTCTTGGTTCCCCACAAGATGACTTTTGCCCCATTATATTTGGTAGACCCTTCTGAATACTGTTAATGCTAGGATAGATTGCGAAAAGGATATTGTTACTTTTGATTTAGGGGATATGTCTCATGATTTTAATTCTGCTAAATTTTGTAGACAACCCCATGATAAAGAATTGCCTAGTAAAGATGAAATTATTGGTCTTGCTTCTATTGCCGTGCCTCCTAATGATCCTTTAGAACAATATTTGCTAGACCATGAAAATGATATGTTTATGAATGAAAGAAGGGGAATAGATGAAGTATTCTTTAAACATGAACCTATTTTGAAACACAACTTGCGTGTTGAAATTCTAGGGGATCCTCCTCCACCCAAGGGTGATCCCGTGTTTGAACTTAAACCATTACCTGATACTCTTAAATATGCTTATCTTGATGAAAAGAAGATATATCCTATTATTATCAATGCTAACCTTTCAGAGCAGGAAGAAATAGAAATTATTGAAAACTCCGAAGAAGCACCGTGCTGCTATTGGATATACTCTTGATGATGTTAAGGGCATCAGTCCCACTCTATGCCAGCACAAAATAAAATTGGAGAAAGACGCTAAACCGGTTGTTGACCACCAACAACAGTTAAATTCTAAGATGAAAGAAGTGGTAAGAAATGAAATACTAAAGCTTCTGGAGGCAGGTATAATTTATCCCATTGCTGATAGTCAGTGGGTAAGTCCTGTCCATTGTGTCCCTAAGAAGGGAGGTATTACTGTTGTTCCTAATGATAAAGATGAATTGATCCCACAAAAAATTGTTACAGGTTATAGAATGGTAATTGATTTCCGCAAATTAAATAAAGCTACTAGAAAGGATCATTACCCTTTACCTTTTATTGACCAAATGCTAGAGAGATTATCTAAACATACACATTTTTGCTTTCTAGATGGTTATTCTGGTTTCTCTCAAATACCTGTGTCTAAAGAGGATCAGGATAATACCACTTTTACCTGCCCTTTCGGTACCTTTGCTTATAGACGTATGCCTTTTGGTTTATGTAATGCACCTGCTACCTTTCAAATATGTATGACTGCTATATTCTCTGACTTTTGTGAAAATATTGTTGAGGTTTTCATGGATGATTTCTCCGTGTATGGAACTTCTTTTGATGATTGCTTAAGCAACCTTGATCGAGTTTTGCAGAGATGTGAAGAAACTAATCTTGTCTTGAATTGGGAGAAGTGCCACTTTATGGTTAATGAAGGTATTTTCTTGGGGCATAAAATTTCTGAAAGAGCTATTGAAGTTGATAAGGCCAAAGTTGATGCTATTGAAAAGATGCTGTGTCCTAAGGACATTAAAGGTATAAGAAGTTTCCTTGGCCATGCTGGTTTTTATAGGAGGTTCGTTAAAGACTTCTCAAAAAATTCTAGGCCCCTGACTAACCTCTTACAAAAAGATGTTCCTTTTGTCTTTGATGATGATTGTGTAGAAGCATTTGAAATACTTAAGAAAGCCTTGATTTCTGCACCTATTGTTCAGCCACCTGATTGGAATTTACCCTTTGAAATCATGTGTGATGCTAGTGATTATGCTGTAGGTGCTGTTGTAGGACAAAGAGTTGATAAGATATTAAATGTTATCCAATATGCTAGTAAAACTATAGACAGTGCCCAAAGAAATTATGCTACTACTGAATAAGAATTTTTGGCAGTTGTATCTGCATGTGATAAGTTCAGGCCTTATATTGTTGATTCTAAAGTAACTGTTCACACTGATCATGCTGCTATTAAATATCTTATGGAAAAGAAAGATGCTAAACCTAGACTTATTAGATGGGTTCTCTTGCTACAAGAATTTGATTTGCATATTATTGATAGGAAGGGAGCTGAGAACCCCATTGCAGACAACTTATCTAGGTTAGAGAATGTTCTTGATGACCCACTACCTATTGATGATAGCTTTCCTGATGAACAATTAGATGTCATAAATGCTTCTCGTACTGCTCCATGGTATGCTGATTATGCTAATTACATTGTTGCTAAATTTATACCACCTAGTTTCACATACCAGCAAAAGAAGAAGTTTTTCTATGATTTAAGACATTACTTCTGGAATGACCCACACCTTTATAAAGAAGGAGTAGATGGTGTTATTAGACGTTGTGTACCTGAGCATGAACAGGAACAGATCCTACGCAAGTGTCACTCCGAGGCTTATGGAGGACACCATGCTGGAGATAGGACTGCACATAAGGTATTGCAATCAGGTTTCTATTGACCTACTCTTTTTAAAGATGCCCGTAAGTTTGTCTTGTCTTGTGATGAATGTCAAAGAATTGGTCATAGTAGCAGACGTCAAGAAATTCCTATGAACTATTCACTTGTTATTGAACCATTTGATGTTTGGGGCTTTGATTATATGGGACCGTTTCCTTCCTCTAATGGGTATACACATATTTTAGTTGCTGTTGATCACGTTACTAAGTGGGTAGAATCTATTCCAACTAGTAGTGTTGATCATAACACCTCTATTAAGATGCTCAAAGAAGTTATTTTTCTGAGGTTTGGAGTCCCTAGATACTTAATGAATGACAGTCGTTCACATTTTATTGATGGTACCTTTCATAAAATGCTTGCTAAGTATGATGTTAATCATAGAATTGCATCTCCATACCATCCACAATCTAGTGGTCAAGTAGAACTAAGTAATAGAGAAATTAAATTAATTTTGCAAAAGACCGTTAATAGATCTAGAAAGAATTGGTCCAAGAAACTTGATGATGCATTATGGGCCTATAGAACTGCATATAAAAATCCTATGGGTATGTCTCCGTATAAAATGGTTTATGGAAAATCATGCCACTTACCTCTTGAACTAGAACATAAGGCATATTGGGCCATTAAAGAGCTCAATTATGATTTCAAACTTGCCCGTGAGAAGAGACTATTTGACATTAGCACACTTGATGAGTGGAGAACCCAGGCCTATGAGAATGCCAAACTGTTTAAAGAAAAAGTTTAAAGATGGCATGACAAAAGGATACAAAAGCGTGAGTTTAATGTAGGTGATTATTTTTGTTGTACAACTCTCGTTTAAGATTTTTTGCAGGAAAACTTCTCTCTAAATGGGAAGGTCGTTACGTTATCGAGGAGGTCTATCGTTCCGGTGCCATAAAAATCAACAACTTCGAAGGCACGAATCCGAAGGTGGTGAACGGTCAAAGAATCAAACATTATATCTCAGGTAATTCCATAAATGTTGAAACTAATGTTATTGAAACCATAACCCCAGAGGAATACATAAGGGACACTTTCCAGAACATTTCAAACTCCAAAAAGGAATAGGTATGTGGTACGGTAAGTAAACCGACTCCAAAACAGTTCTAATAGCAATTGTTCTCCGTTTTGGAATATTTAAGAAAATAGGAAAATATGAAGTAGTTCGAAAGGGACACGAGGCATCCACGAGGGTGGAGGGCGTGCCCTACCCCCTGGGCGCGCCTCCCTGCCTTGTGGGCACCTCGTGTGCCCTTCGGACTCTGTTTTCTTGCACGACACTTCTTTTGGTCGGTAAAAATTCATTATATAATCTCCCGAAGGTTTTGACCACCGTACCATGACACAATCCTCTGTTTTTGTTTTGAGTTGTTTCTACCGCAGATTAGAGAAAGATGTCTTCTCAAGACTCCAACGGAGAGAGCTATGTCTCACATCTCATTGCTGACCCAAAGAGCTATGGGGACCTATCTCCTTATGGTCGAACTACGGATGATGAGGAGGATGCTCATTTGATGAGGATCGATGATTCAAGTTCGGAGGAGAAGAATGTTCCTCTACCTCAATATGGGGATATGCACGTGAAGTTCAAGAAGTCTAGTCTCCCTAAGAGGGCTAACCGGTCTAATAACCGATCTATTCCTTCTTGTTTTTGGTAGAAAAGCAAAGGAGATTTATGTGACAAAATCTTGAAGCTGGAGTTGGAGGTCGATGATTTAAAGGAGGAAATTGCTCCCCTCCACTACAATATGAAAAAGGTGAAAGCACAATTGTCAGCACCACCACCATCTTCTTCACCACCAAAGGAGAACTAAGTATCGGGTTTGGGCACTCCCCTTGGCAACTGCCAAGCTTGGGGGAGGTGCCCCGGTATCGTATCACCATCACACTTCTATCTTTACCGTTTTTCTTAGTTCGATCCTTTTGGTTATACCTTGATCTAGTAGAATAAAGTTTAGTATGATCTAGCTTTGAGTTTTTGTGTTGATCCTTTTCTATGTAATCGAGTCTGTGAGCTATATATAATAAAGATTAGTTTTTAGTTGAGGGCTTTGCTATCTTGCTATGATCTTGAGGGAATAGTAGAAAGAATATAAAGAAATAAAAAGATCATATTGATTTTATGGAGAGTAATGATTTCACATATAAAGAGTATGAAGAATAAAAGTTGTTGAGAGTTGACAAACGTAGTTTTGGTCATCGTTGCAACTAATAGGAAGTAATAAAGAAAGAGAGGTTTTCACATATAAATTACTATCTTGGACATCTTTTATGATTGTGAGCACTCATTAAAATATGACATGCTAAAAAGTTGATGTTGGACAAGGAAGACAACGTAATGGGTTATGTTTTCTCATATCCGAAATAAATTATATTGTCATGGATCATCCAACATGTTGAGCTTGCCTTTCTCTCTCATGCTAGCCAAATTCCTTGCACCAAGTAGAGATACTACTTGTGCTTCCAAATATCCTTAAACCCAGTTTTGCCATGAGAGTCCACCATATCTACCTATGAATTGATTAAGATCCTTCAAGTAAGTTGTCATTGCTGCAAGCAATAAAAATTGCTCTCTAAATATGTATGATCTATTAGTGTGGAGAAAATAAGCTTTATATGAGCTTGTGATATGGAAGAAATAAAAGAGACAAACTGCATAATAAAGGTCCCTATCAAAAGTGGCAATATAAAGTGACGTTCTTTTGCATTAAGATTTTGTGCATCCAACCATAAAAGCACATGACAACCTCTGCTTCCCTCTGCGAAGGGCCTATCTTTTATTTTTGTCTTATACCTTATACAAGAGTCCTGGTGATCTTCACCTTTTATTTTTACACTTTATCCTTTTGCAAGCACTATGTGTTGGAAAGATCCTGATATATATATATATATATATATATATATATATATATATATATATATATATATATATATATATCCAATTGGATGTGGGTTTTCATAAAGCATTACTATTGACGTTACCCTTGAGGTAAAAGGTTGGGAGGCAAAACTATAAGCCCCTATCTTTCTCTGTGTCCGATTAAAACTTCATACCCATAAGTATTGCGTGAGTGTTAGAAATTGTGAAAGACTATATGATAGTTGAGTATGTGGACTTGCTGAAAAGCTCTTATATTGACTCTTTCCGATGTTATGATAAATTGCAATTGCTTCAATGACTGAGATTATAGTTTGTTAGTTTTCAATGAAGTTTTTGATTCATACTTTACAGTGTGAATAGATTGTTACTTTAGCATAAGAAATCATATGACAATATATATATGTTGTTGTTTTAAGAATGATCATGATGCCCGCATGCCGTATTTTATTTTATCGACACCTCTATCTCTAAACATGTGGACATATTTTTCGATATCGGCTTTCGCTTGAGGACAAGCGAGGTCTAAGCTTGGGGGAGTTGATACGTCCATTTTGCATCATGCTTTTATATAGATATTTATTGCATTATGGGCTGTTATTACACATTATGTCACAATACTTATGCCTTTTCTCTCTTATTTTATGAGGTTTGCATGAAGAGGGAGAATACCGGCAGCTGGAATTCTGGGCTGGAAAAGGAGCAAATATTAGAGACCTATTATGCACAACTCCAAGAGTCCTGAAACTCCACGAAAGTCAGTTTTGGAATATATTAAAAATATTGGGCGAAGAAAGAACCAGAGGGGGGCCGCTGTCTCGAGGCGGAACCTGGCGAAACCAATCTAGGGCTCCGGCGGAGCTGTTCTCCCAGGGAAACATCCCTGCGGGAGGGGGAAATCGTCACCATCATCATCACCATCGATCCTCTCATCGGGAGGGGGTCAATCTCCATCAACATCTTCACCAGCACCATCTCCTCTCAAACCCTAGTTCATCTCTTGTATCCGATATTTGTCTCAATACCTCAGATTGGTACTTGTGGGTTGCTAGTAGTGTTGATTACTCCTTGTAGTTGATGCTAGTTGGTTTATTTAGTGGAAGATTATATGTTCAGACCCGTTATGCATATTAATACCCCTCTGATTATGAACATGAATGTGATTTGTGACTAGTTACGTTTGTTCCCGAGGACATGGGAGAAGTCTTGTTATAAGTAGTCATGTGAATTTGGTATTCGTTCGATATTTTGATGAGATGTATGTTGTCTTTCCTCTAATGGTGTTATGTGAACATCGAATACATGACACTTCACCATTGTTTGGGCCTAGAGGAAGGCATTGGGAAGTAATAAGTAGATGATGGGTTGCTAGAGTGACAGAAGCTTAAACCCTAGTTTATGCGTTGCTTCGTAAGGGGCTGATTTGGATCCATATGTTTCATGCTATGGTTAGGTTTACCTTAATTCTTCTTTCGTAGTTGCAGATGCTTGCGAGAGGGGTTAATCATAAGTGGGATGCTTGTCCAAGGAAGGGCAGTACCCAAGCACCGGTCCACCCACATATCAAATTATCAAAGTAACAAACGCGTATCATATGAGCATGATGAAAACTGGCTTGTCGATAATTCCCATGTGTCCTCGGGAGCGTTTTCCTTTATATAAGAGTTTGTCCAGGCTTGTCCTTTGCTACAAAAAGGATCGGGCCACCTTGCTTCACCTTGTTTACTTTTGTTACTTGTTACCCGTTACGAATTACCTTATCATAAAACTATCTGTTACCGATAATTTTAGTGCTTGCAGAGAATACCTTACTGAAAACCGCTTGTAATTTCCTTCTGCTCCTCGTTGGGTTCGACACTCTTACTTATCGAAAGGACTACGATAGATCCCCTATACTTGTTGGTCATCAGCTCTCATATGCATTATTGTTAATTTAACCAAGAGCCCATATTACCTTGTCTTGTCCCTTGTATTGAATGCTTGCAGATTCCAGCTTAGTCCAATGCACATGCACTATTATTATTATCCACACCGCTCGATCGTGCGAGTGAAAGGCAATAATGACGATATATGATGGACTGAGTGAGATGAGAGAAGCTGGTATGAACTCGACCTATCTTGTTTTTGTAAATATGATTAGTTCATCGTTCCTGATTCAGCCTATTATGAATGAAACATGTTTGCAATGATAATTAGAGATTATAGTTGCTCATGCCCTGCTTAATTAGCTAGGAGCTTATAATGGTTTACCTTGCGTGCCAACATGCTATTAAAATGGTTGTGATGTGGTATGATAGGGTGGTATCCTCCTTTGAACGATTCGAGTGGCTTGACCTGGCACATGTTCACGCATGTAGTTGAAACAAAATCAACATAGCCTCCATGATATTTATGTTCATGGTGATTTATATCCTACTCATGCTTGTACTCATTGTTGATTAATCTTAATGCATGTTCATGACTGTTGTCGCTCTCTAGTTGGTCGCTTCCCAGTCTCTTTCTAGCCTTCACTTGTACTAAGCGGGAATACTGCTTGTGCATCCACTTCCATAAACCCCAAAGTTATTCCATATGAGTCCACCATACCTACCTATATGCGGTATTTACCTGCCGTTCCAAGTAAATTTGTATGTGCCAAACTCTAAACCTTCAAATGAAATTCTGTTTTGTATGCTCGAATAGCTCATGTATCAACTAGGGATGTCTATATCTTGCATGTTAGGTGGGTTATTCTCACGATGAGTGGACTCCGCTCATCACTCACGAGAAAATGGCCGTTAAACGGGATGCCCAGTCCCATGCTCAAATCAAAATAATTGCAAACAAAACTCCCCCGGGATTGTTGTTAGTTGGACGGCACCCGTTGTTTCGGACAAGCCATGGATTGATGTTTGTTGGTGGTTGGGAGTATAAACTTTACCATTCTATTTGGGAACCACCTATAATGTGTGTAGCATGGAAGATATTGATATCTCTTGGTTGTTATGTTGACAATGAAAGTATGCCACTCAAAATATTATTTATCTCTGTTTCAAAAATCGAGCTCTAGCACCTCTGCAAATCCCTGCTTCCCTGTGCGAAGGGCCAATCTATTTACTTTTATGTTTAGTCATCATCCTCTTATTAAAAAGCACCAGTTGGAGAGCACCGCTGTCATTCGCATGCATTGCTATTAATTTACATTGAGTATGACTGTATCTCTCTTACCATGAATTACAATGTCTAGTCAGTCCTTGATCTTCAGGGGTGCTCTGCATTTATGTTTTGCGGTCTCAGAAAGGGCTTGCCAGATACCATCTTGTTATATCATGTTTTGATTGTTTTGAGAAAGTGTTTTCATCCGAGATTTATTATTATTGCTCGCTAGTTGATTACGCCACTGATATGAGTAAACGTGAGACCTAAATGTTATTGTGAATATGATTAGTTCATAATGTTTGCTGAAAACTTGAATGCTGGCTTTACATATTTGCAACAACAAGATCAAACAGAGTTTTTAAAAGTTTTTATTTATCACTTTCAGTTTGTCAACTAAATTGCTTGAGGACAAGCAAAGATTTAAGCTTGGGGGAGTTGATACGTCTCCAACGTATCTACTTTTCCAAGCATGTTTGCCCTTGTTTTGGACTCTAACTTGCATGATTTGAATGGAACTAACCCGGACTAATGCTGTTTTCAGCAGAACTGCCATGGTGTTATTTTTGTGCAGAAATAGAAGTTCTCGGAATGACCTGAAAATCCAAGGAGGCATGTTTTGGAATTAATGAAAAATACTGCCGAAAGAATCAGCATCAGGGGGCCCACACCCTGTCCACGAGGGTGCAGGGCGCCCCCCTGGGGTGCTCCCCCCTGCCTCGTGGGCCCCCTAGGACTCTACCGACCTCAACCCCAACTCTATATATTCACTTTCAGGGAGAAAAAATCAGAGAGAAGGATTCATCGCGTTTTACGATACGGAGCCGCCGCCAAGCCCTAATCTTCCTCGGGAGGGCTGATCCGGAGTCTGTTCAGGGCTCCGGAGAGGGGAATCCGTCGCCATTTTCATCACCAACCATCCTCCATCACCAGTTTCATGATGCTCACCACCATGCATGAGTAATCTCATCGTAGGATTGCTGGACGGTGATGGGTTGGATGAGATTTACCATGTAATCGAGTTAGTTTTGTTAGGGTTTGATCCCTAGTATCCATTATGTTCTAAGATTGATGTTGCTATGACTTTGCTATGCTTAATGCTTGTCACTAGGGCCTGAGTGACATGATTTCAGATCTGAACCTATTATGTTTTCATGAATATATGTGAGTTCTTGATCCTATCTTGCAAGTCAATAGTTACCTACTATGTGTTATGATCCGGCAACCCCGAAGTGACAATAATCGGGACCACTCCCGATGATGACCGTAGTTTGAGGAGTTCATCTATTCACTAAGTGTTAATGCTTTGGTCCGGTACTTTATTAAAAGGAGGCCTTAATATCCCTTAGTTTCCAATAGGACCCCGCTGCCACGGGAGGGTAGGACAAAAGATGTCATGCAAGTTCTTTTCCATAAGCACGTATGACTATATTCGGAATACATGCCTACATGACATTGATGAACTGGAGCTAGTTCTGTGTCACCCTATGTTATAATTGTTGCATGAGGAATCGCATCCGACATAATTATCCATCATTGATCCATTGCCTACGAGCTTTTCACATATTGATCTTTGCTTAGTTACTTTTCCGTTGCCACTGTTACGATTGCTACAAAAACTACTACTGTTACTTTTGCCACCATTACCGTTACTTCCATACTACTTTGCTGCAGATATTAAGTCTTTCAGGTGTGGTTGAATTGACAACTCAACTGCTAATACTTGAGAATATTCTTTGGCTCCCCTTGTGTCGAATCAATAAATTTGGGTTGAATACTCTACGCTCGAAAACTGTTGTGATCCCCTATACTTGTGGGTTATCAGCTGCCACTGCCATCCTCTCATACTCGTTCGCCTCCTCCCTGGTTATAACATATCTCCTTTTTGCCTGAAAGTTAAAGAAAGTAGGAGCAGGGAGGGAAACATGGACAGTGCGCTGTCTGTCAAAGATTAGTCCGCACTAGAGGAACTGTTCATTCCTCTCAAGAAACTGATGGCGCACCATAGCACTATAATCTAGATAAGCAGGAGGCAACTTCATATCATTTCCATGTATGGGTACACCGAGATAATTAGCTACACGAGTTGCATAAACTCCTCCAAAAAAATCTCCACTTGTACCGTTAAGATGCAACCTTCGGGCAACAATGGCCCCCAAGTTATATTGTTTATCACCTAATACCGCACTCTTGAGGACACTAAGATCTGGAACTCATATGTGACAAGCCTCATCCTTACCGTTAATGCATCTACCTATAAAGAGAGCAAAATAATGTATGGGAGGGAAATGAATGCTCCCTATGGTAGCTTGTGTGATTTCCCTAGATTCCTCCACAGTGATACTAGCAAGAAAGTCTTTATATTCAGGTTCTCTAACATTGCCCCACTGCGGGAGTTTACAAGCAGTATTAAAATCTTCTAGGTCCATGGTATATGATTTATCATAAATATCAAATAAAACAGTGTGAGAATTGTGTGAGGATGTAAATTTAAACCTCCTCACAAAGGAATCAGTTAGGTAGTGGTACTGCAGGCACTTATCTTACATGAAGTCCTCAAGATCAACATTACGCACATACACGTCAAATTCATCCTTGATGCCTGCCTGGACCATAAACTCCTCTGACAGCCATTCACAAGGCCGCACTTGAGCTTCCCTCGGTGGTTCATCGTCCGGCTCACGTATCGCGAGCCTTGGTTCTTGCTTCCTTGAGGAACCACCTTGGTACATTTCCTATGCATTTTTCTTTCTCTGAAAAATTTCTGAAATTTTAGTGACTCAAAATAAAAGTGAACCAAACTCAACAAGACTGATAGCAACTACTCCCACACGTGCCTAGAGGCTATATCATGCATTAAAACTACTTTCGACCATATAAATTTGACATGCAAGCTCAAGAACAGGGTCACCTTGGCAGCAAAAATTTGCAATAAATAAAGCACTAGAACAAAAGCTAATTGGACCATTGGAGGAGTTACATACAGAAGAACAATCCCCCAAAACAGTTTTGTGAATGGAGCTTTGAGCAAAGAGATCGAAAATGGCAGCAAGATGAGCTAGAACACGGGTTTGAGCTATGGGACGATTTTTCTGGAGGAAGACAACGTGAGTGGGTGCTGGAATAAGTGGAGGGGTCCACGTGGGGCCCACGAGGCAGGGGCACGCCCCAGGGGTGTGGGCGCGCCCTGTGCCCTCGTGGCCAAATGGTGGGCCCCCTGGTGTGTTCTTAGTGCGAGACATTCTTAAATATTCTACAAAAATTCATATTTCATTTTCAGGACATTTGGAGAACTTTTATTTTCGGGGTATTTTTACTGCAAGGATAATTCAGAAAACAGACAGAAAATACTATTTTTGCTTTATTTAATCTAAACAACAGAAAGTAAAAGGAGGGTACAGAGAGATGTGCTTTCTAACTTCATCCATCTCATGCTCATCAAAAGGAATCCACTAACAAGGTTGATCAAGTATTGTTAACAAACTCTTTCCAAATAACATGAAACTGAGGAATTTTCGAATAACACTAGGTTACCTCAACGAGGATATGCATGTCCCCAACAATAAGGATATCATATTTCTTCTTGACAGTAGGAAGAGGGAATTCAAAACCTCCAATAGTAATCGTTGAGATTTTTTGAATAGAATTGATACTGTGGACTTGAGGTTGTTTCCTTGGAAAGTGTACCGTATGCTCATTACCATTAACATGAAAAGTGACATTGCCTTTGTTGCAATCAATAACAGCCCCTGCAGTATTCAGAAAGGGTCTACCAAGGATAATCGGCATACTATCGTCCTCGGGAATATCAAGAATAACAAAGTCCGTTAAAATAGTAACGTTTGCAACCACAACAGGCACATCCTCACAAATACCAACAGGTATAGCAGTTGATTTATCGGCCATTTGCAAAGATATTTCATTAGGTGTCAACTTATTCAAATCAAGTCTACGATATAAAGAGAGAGGCATAACACTAACGCCGGCTCCAAGATCACATAAAGCAGTTTTAACATAGTTTCTTTTAATGGAGCATGGTATAGTTGGTACTCCTGGATCTCCTAGTTTCTTAGGTATTCCACCTTTAAAAGTATAATTGGCAAGCATGGTGGAAATTTCAGCTTCCGGTATCTTTCTTTTATTTGTAACAATATCTTTCATATACTTAGCATAAGGATTCATTTTAAGCATATCAGTCAAACGCATACGCAAAAAGATAGGTCTAATCATTTTAGCAAAGCGCTCAAAATCCTCATCATCCTTTTTATGAATTGTTTAGGAGGAAAAGGCATGGGTTTCTGAACCCATGGTTCTGTTTCTTTACCGTGCTTCCTAGCAACGAAGTCTCTCTTATCATAACGTTGATTCTTTGATTGTGGGTTATCAAGATCAACAACAGGTTCAATCTCTACATCATTGTTATTGCTAGGTTGAGCATCAACATGAACATCATCATATCCCTAGGTTCATGTTCATTACCAGATTGTGTCTCAGCATCAGAAATAGAAATATCATTGGGATTCTCAGGTGTGTCAACAACAGGTTCACTAGAAGCATGCAAAGTCCTATAATTTTTCTTTTTCTTCTTCTTAGAAGGACTAGGTGCATCAAGATTAGTTCTCTGAGAATCTTGCTCAACTCTCTTAGGGTGGCCCTCAGGATACAAAGGTTCCCGAGTCATTCTACCCCCTCTAGTCATAACTCTAACAACATTATCATTTTTCTTATTATTTAAATCATTAAGCAAATCATCTTGTGCTTTAAGCACTTGTTCTACCTGAGTGGTAACCATAGAAGCATGTTTACTAATAAGTTTAAGGTCACCTTTAACTCTAGACATATAATCACTCAAGTGTTCAATAATGTAATCACTATGTTTCAATTGTCTACCAACATAAGCATTGAAGTTTTCTTGTTTAACAATAAAATTATCAAACTCATCCAAGCATTGGCTAGCAGACTTATTACGAGGAATATCACCTTCATCAAATCTATAGAGAGAATTTACCTTTACTACCTGTGTCGGGTTATTAGGACCATGTATTTCTTCAATAGGTGGTAAATTCTAAACATCTTCAACTTTTATACCCTTTTCTTTCATAGATTTCTTTGCCTCTTGCATATCTTTAGGACTGAGAAATAGAATACCCCTTTTCTTAAGAGTTGGCTTAGGATTGGTTCAGGAAGTGTCCAATCATTATCATTACTCAATATATTATTCAATAGCAGTTCAGCTTGCTCAACAATTCTTTCCCTGAAAACACAACCAGCACAACTATCCAGGTGGTCTCTGGAAGCACCAGTTAGTCCATTATAAAAGATATCAAGTATTTCATTTTTCTTGAGAGGATGATCAGGCAAAGCATTAAGTAATCGGAGAAGCCTCCCCCAAGCTTGTGGGAGACTCTCTTCTTCAATTTGCAAAAAATTATATATTTCCCTTAAGGCAGCTTGTTTCTTATGAGCGGGGAAATATTTAGCAGAGAAGTAATAAATCATATCCTGGGGACTACGCACACAACCAGGAGCAACAGAATTAAACCATGTTTTAGCATCACCCTTTAATGAGAACGGGAATAACTTAAGGATATAGTAGTAACGGATTTTTTCCTCATGAGTGAATAGGGTGGCTATATCATTCAACTTAGTAAGATGTGCCATAACAGTTTCAGATTCATAGCCATAAAAAGGATCAGATTCAACCAAAGTAATTAACTCAGGATCAACAGAGAAATCATAATCCTTATCAGAAATACAGATACGTGAAGTAGCAAAAGCAGGGTCATATTTCATTCTAGCATTCAAAGACTTTTCTTTTAGCTTAGCTAACAATTTCTTAAGATCATATCTATCTTTGCAAGCAAAAAGGTCTCTAGCAATTTCTTAATCCATAACATAACCCTCAGGCACATCAGGCAATTCATATGTAGGGGGAGAATCTTCATCATCACTTTCATCAATATTATTTGTTTCAATAATTTCATTCTCTCTAACCCTAGCAAGTTGTTCATCAAGAAATTCACCTAATGGCACAATATTATCAAGCATAGAAGTAGTTTCATCATAAGCATCATGCATAGCAGAAGTGGCATCATCAGTGACATGCGACATATCAGAATAACAGGTGTAGGTGTCGCAAATTTACTCATAACAGAAGGTGAATCAAGTGCAGAGATAGATGGCAGTTCCTTACCTCCCCTCGTAGTTGAGGGAAAAATCTTGGTTCTTTCATCTTTCAAGTACCTCATAGTGATCAACAAATATAAATCACAAGTGACTCAAAAATAGAGCTATGCTCCCCGGCAACGGCACCAGAAAATAGTCTTGATAACCCACAAGTATAGGGGATCGCAACCGTTTTCGAGGGTAGAGTATTCAACCCAAATTTATTGATTCGACACAAGGGGAGCCAAAGAATATTCTCAAGTATTAGCAGTTGAGTTGTCAATTCAACCACCCCTGAAAGACTTAATATCTACAGCAAAATATTTAGTAGCAAAGTAGTATGGAAGTAACGGTAACGGTGGCAAAAGTAACAGTAGTAGTTTTTGTTGCAATCGTAACAGTGGCAATGGAAAAGTAACTAAGCAAAGATCAATATGTGAAAAGCTCGCAGGCAATGGATCAATGATGGATAATTATGTCAAATGCGATTCCTCATGCAACAGTTATAACATAGGGTGACACAGAACTAGCTCCAGCTCATCAATGTAATGTAGGCATGTATTCCGAATATAGTCATAAGTGCTTATGGAAAAGAACTTGCATCACATCTTTTTTCCTACCCACCGGTGGCAGCGAGGTCCTATTGGAAACTAAGGGATATTAAGGCCTCCTTTTAATAGAGTACCGGACCAAAGCATTAACACTTAGTGAATACATGAACTCCTCAAACTACGGTCATCACCGGGAGTGGTCCCGATTATTGTCGCTTGGGGGTTGCCGGATCATAACACATAGTAGGTGATTATTGACTTGCAAGATAGGATCGAGAACTCACATATATTCATGAAATCATAATAGGTTCAGATCTGAAATCATGGCACTCGGGCCCTAGTGACAAGCATTAAGCATAGCAAAGTCATAGCAACATCAATCTTAGAACATAATGGATACTAGGGATCAAACCCTAACAAAACTAACTCGATTACATGGTCAATCTCATCCAACCCATCACCGTCCAGCAAGCCTACGATGAGATGACTCACGCACGGCGGTGAGCATCATGAAATTGGTGATGGAGGATGGTTGATGATGATGATGGCAATGGATTCCCCTCTCCGGAGCCCTGAACGGACTCCAGATCAGCCCTCCTGAGGAAGATTAGGGCTTGACAGTGGGTCTGTATCGTAAAACGCGATGAATCCTTCTCTTTGAATTTTTTCTCCCGAAAGTGAATATATAGAGTTGGGGTTGAGGTCGGTGGAGTCCCAGGGGGCCCACGAGGCAGGGGCGCGCCCCAGGGGGTGCGCCCTGCACCCTCGTGGACGGGTGTGAGCCCCCTGATGCTGATTCTTTCACCAGTATTTTTCATTAATTCCAAAACGTGTCTCCGTGGATTTTTAGGTCATTCCGAGAACTTTTATTTCTGCACAAAAATAACACCATGGCAGTTCTGCTGAAAACAGCATCAGTCCGGGTTAGTTCCATTCAAATCATGCAAGTTAGAGTCCAAAACAAGGGCAAAAGTGTTTGGAAGAGTAGATACGTTGGAGACGTATCAGGGCCAACAGTTACTGACGTGGCTTCTTCCATGTTGGTCTGATACGTCTCCAACATATCTATAGTTTTTTATCGTTCCATGCTATTATATTATCTATTTTGGATGTTTAATGGGCTTTAATATGCTCTTTTATATTATTTTTGGGACTAACCTATTAACCGGAGGCCCAGTGCCAATTGCTGCTTTTTTGCCTATTTCAGTGTTTCGCAGAAGAGGAATATCAAACGGAATCCAAACGGAACGAAACCTTCGCGAGGATCTTTCTTGGAACAAACACAATCCAGGAGACTTGGAGTGGAAGTCAAAGACGCAACGAGGCGGCCACGAGGTAGGAGGGCGCGCCCAGGGGGGTAGGCGCGCCCCCACCCTCATGGGTCCCTCGTAGCTCCACTGATGTACTTCTTTCGCCTATATATACCCTTGTACCCTAAAAACATAAGGGAGAGCCACGAAACCACTTTTCCACCGCTGCAACCTTCTGTACCCGTGAGATCCCATCTGGGGCCTTTTCCGGTGATCTGCCGGAGGGGGATTCAATCACGGAGGGCTTCTACATCAGCACCATAGCCTCTCCGATGATGTGTGAGTAGTTTACCACAAACCTTTGGGTCCATAGTTATTAGCTAGATGGTTCTTCTCTCTCTTTGGTTCTCAATACAAAGTTCTCCTCGATGTTCTTGGAGATCTATTCGATGTAATATTCTTTTGCGGTGTGTTTGCCGAGATCCGATGAATAGTGGGTTTATGATCAAGATTATCTATGAACAATATTTGGTTATTCTCTGAATTCTTATATACATGATTTGATATCTTTGCAAGTCTCTTCGAATTATCGGTTTAGTTTGGCCTACTAGATTGATCTTTCTTGCAATGGGAGAAGTGCTTAGCTTTGGGTTCAGTCTTGCGGTGTCCTTTCCCAGTGACAGTAGGGGCAGCAAGGCACGTATTGTATTGTTGCCATCAAGGATAAAAAGATGGGGTTTATATAATATTGCTTGAGTTTATCCCTCTACAACGTGTCATCTTGCCTAATGCGTCACTCTGTTCTTATGAACTTAATACTCTAGATGCATGCTGGATAGCGGTCGATGTGTGGAGTAATAGTAGTAGATGCAGAATTGTTTCGGTCTACTTGACACGGACGTGATGCCTATATTCATGATCATGCCTAGATATTCTCATAACTATGCGCTTTTCTATCAATTGCTCGGCAGTAATTTGTTCACCCACCATAATATATGCTATCATGAGAGAAGCCACTAGCGAAACCTATGGCCCCCGGGTCTACTTTACATCATATAAGTTTCCGATCTATAATTCTAGTTTACTATTTATTTTGCAATCTTTATTTTCCAATCTATACAACAAAAATACAAAAATATGTATCTTATTATCTTTATCAGATCTTACTTTTGCAAATTGCCGTGAAGGGATTGACAACCCCTTTATCGCGTTGGTTGCAAGGTTCTTGATTGTTTGTGCAGGTACTAGGTGACTTGCGAGTAGTCTCCTACTTGATACCTTGGTTCTCAAAAACTGAGGGAAATACTTACGCTACTTTGCTGCATCACCCTTTCATCTTCAAGGGAAAACCAACGCGCTCAAGAGGTAGCATGGTCCGTCGTGTGTTTTATTGCCGACAGTACCATTAGTAATAACTCAGCGTTGGTTTTGACTGGTCAACGCTACTGACATATGGGCCCAGAAGATGCTGATGTGGCTGCTTACATGTGGGACCAGGCATTGTTTTTTCAGTGACGATTGCTCATCTAACCGGTCGATGGTTCTAACATGTGGGCCCACTATTATGCTGACATGGATGCTGGCAGGCAGGTCCATACGTGGGTGACATGGCTTCTTACATGTGGGACCATACGCCGGTGACGGCATCCATAACCATCATAGCTTGTATGCGCGGTCATTTTGTTTTATATTGCAAAAATTGGTGGGCATATTTGACAATTTTAAAATGAATTTGTGCAAAATTTGAATTTGAATGCAAATTGAGTTGCCGCTACTTTTATTAAACCGCAAACTTGACAATGGTCAAATAGAATATCTCACACATTATAATAACCAACCATGGTACAGAGCCACAATATCGACTTAGTTTCACGAGATCCTAGCACCGTAATCGCGGCGATGTACCTAACCAGGACATCAAGTTCATCAAGTCTCTTTTTGATAGCCATAGTTTTCTCTTCCTTCGCATTCTTGATTATCGCAAGTTTTTCCTCCTACTCTTGGAGGCCATTGTTGATAGATCGAATACGATTGTGCTGATCAAACACCCCCAATTTCAGATCCTCAATGTCATCTTGTTGCTCTAGCAGGGAATTCTTGACATCTTCAAGTACTTTTTGCTGCTCTAGAACGATATTGTTGATAGATTCCAGTTTACATTGCGCATCTGGCAGGAGATGCTTCACAGCTTCACATTCTTGTTGCTGCTCTGCCAAGGCCTTCTTGACAACTTCAAGTTCTAGCTGCTGCCATGCCAGGGCCTTCTTCATAGCATCTAGTTCGTCATGCTGGTTTGTTAGGCCATGCTCGACTGCTTCTTGTTCTTCCTGCTGCACGGCTAGTGCACTGATGATTGGTTCAAATTGTTGTTTCTGGCGCTAAAGAATTGCAATAAGGTCATCATTTGAGCGACCTAACTTTCCATGCAGAAAAAAACATACATGTTACATCATATGGGAGAATTCCAAAACCTATAGATGCAGCTGCCGCAACATACAGTTACATGGGTGAACAAAGGTCAAAATTAGGAAGTGTTCATAGAAAAGAGTTGGCATACTCACCAGGTGAACCCGCTTTCTCTTTGATCTGCTTGAGCTGGGTAATACATATGCATTAAGAGACATGAGTTGTTTGAACTCTTGAAGCAGCACATGTAGGCCATTAGTCACCGCTTCTAGTTGATGACGATAATATTCCTGCCATAATGTACTTGAAACATTAGATTGTAGTGCACAATTTACATCCCATGGCACATGACAGAGAAAGTAAACATATTCTAACCATAGATGAAAAGTTTCCAATAACACCGACATGTACGTCTTTAGTCCTGAACGGATCTGCATCTTTTTGTTCAGTTTCAGTTCAACATATATTCATTCAGTTCTTCATGGTGTGTACATCTATGTGAAGGATCACGTGCTCGTAAATCTAATAAAGATGGGTAATCTGTCATACGACGGGAATACCAAGCTAGTAAGTCGAGATTTTCCTATCGATACAGGTTTTTCTTGTTCATTCGGTATGTATGCTTGTCCCACTCCGTTGTTGATGTGTACAACATCTGCTGCGTAACGATGATCAATAGTTGAGAGTAGGTGCAAAACGAGGCGAGGATAATTTCAAATATTGGTGCCAAAATGAGCAAACACGTGCTTAATTAATCTTAGATCAAGGTAATGGAGTAGCAATAAGAACCCTAGTTGGATTCACCAGCTATCTTAACCCGAATAAGAACCCTCAATTTCATATCTTGTAAACACAACAACAACTATCATATGGGAAACTAAATAGATTTGGTAATGTAAACACATGTGCAAAATTGATGGGTTACGAGGGGAATAATTGAGATATACAAGACACTACTGCAGGATGTTGCTAACGCGACACTACGATCAGAGACCCTTCGAGAAACTGTGTGCGATGCAATAATCGCAAACGGTGCTGTATGAAAACCGTCAGAAATGTATAAAACGTTTGCGATGACGGATGCATCAAACACGGTTCAGGTTTTATTTGCGTGTGCGATGAAGGGCATACTGTTCAGTTCAATGAACTATTTGCGATGAGGAGGAACAAAAGAAACGGCAGCCAGATGAAGGTGTGTGCGATACACAGCATACGGTTCACTCGGATGAACTGTTTCTGATTAGGCAACACAAAAGAAACGGTCAGCCAGATCAAAGGTGTGTGCAATATACGGCATGCGGTTTACTCGGATGGACTGTTTGCGTTGAGACATGAGAACAGAAACGGTTCAAATGAACAAGATGTGTGTGATACGAGGCAAACAGGTCTGTAATCGGAGACGTGTGCGAAGACCGATAACAACACAGACGATTACTGCTAACAAGCCGTGTCTGTTGTGAGCAAACGATTGCTGGTATACAATTGTGAGTGATTGATGAAAACATCACCGACGGGTTCCATTGTTTAGTCCGTGTGCGATGTGTTTTTCTTTGTCCGCACAACATCTACGCTCTGTCTACAGCATCAACATACATACTTAAAAGGACAACATTGCATAACCAAATTAAGCATCCAATTACACAAGTGACTACACACATAACATTTCCACACACCAAAGAAAGCAATTACATGCATACTAAAGTAGGAGAAACGAGGATCTAATCATCTACTTATTGTTGCGACGACGCTTGCCATTGCTCTGCTTCCGGCTGGATCCCTGGCCGTTTTGGGGAAGGAGGGACTTCCTCATGTCAACGATCCACCTGTACATGCCGTAGCTCGTGTACGCCTCCTTGGCTGCGTACACGATGTGAGCTTTGTTGAGTTTCTCCATCTAGTCTGAGTGCCAGGCACGCTTGTCCTTGTTGCACGAATCCTTCGTGTCTCTGTAGTAGGGGTCGATGATGGCCTCGGCGAGGTGAACGAATGAGTCCTTCTGATGCTCCTTGCTGCCCCTGATCTTGTATTGGCCCTGGATGTCGACAAGATTCTGGCAGGCGATGCCCGAATTCTCGAGCGCCTTTACATCGTTGGTGATGTCCACCGTAGTGAACATGTAGTGGGGGCTGTTGACAAACCTGGCGAAACGCTCGCAAGGCCTTGTGGCCAGGCAGTAGTGGTAGACGAGGACGCGGCGGCGCACGCACATCTAGGCAACGACGACCTTGGGACGAGACCCGGCACGAGCGCGGGTGTACTCGAGGTTGAACCCGACCACCTTGTACTTCTCCTCGGCAAGCAACAACTCCATGATGTGGATGGAGTGCTCCGCGCAGACCGGGTCGTTGGTGTACACCACCGAGAGGTCCATGAACCTTCTGTGGGTGTCCACCACGGCACGCATGGTGAACTGCTGCTCGTCGTCGGCAGCCGCTTGGAGCGCCATTGGAGCCGCACATGATACCCTCTAAGAATTTCTCGTGGTGGGTGTGCTTCTTGCAATGGTGGGGCACGATCGAAAGGTTGAAGAGACACAAGGGTAGGTTAAATGGCCGCTGTAATAAATGGGGGCCGGCCGGCCTGTAATCGTCACGTCTTGTCACGGCGTTCATAGCGGAGGATTCCAGAATCTAGTGCACACTTGACAACACCACACCCCAGGCGTGGGCTCGAAGAGCCTGTTCCCGCGCTACCGCGCTGTTTATCGTGCAAGCTTCCCGCCCGGCTAGTTTGGCCACGCGTCGGCTAGAAGAGGGACAAATCGTGGGCGTTTATTGGCAAAAAGCTTTGTAAAAACGAAGCGTGTGGAATGACTTCGGTCATAAGTTTACCCTTGGGTGATGTGGTCAAAGTTACACAGAAGGGTGATGATGGACACTCGAGTGCGATAATTAATTCTGCGCTCTACAGTGCACACGGTGGAAGAAACCAACTGTGTGCAATAATGTCGAAGATCACAGTCGAGTTAGCTATACAGATGGTGTGCTGTGAGATCGACAAGGTAAACTGATTCGAGAATGGTTAATAAAATCTAAGACCATTGCATATTAAGGTCAAAATAGTGCTAGCAATATACGAGTCTCATATGATGCCATTTCAACGATTGTACCACAAAAGCTCGAAATGTTACAAGGTTCAAATTCCAGATATTAGAAATGAAATTCAGCTCATCAGCTGCAAACGCTCGTGCTGGTGCGCTGATATTAGAAATGAAATTCAGCTCATCAGCTGCAAACGCTCGTGCTGGTGCGCTGAACATGGATATGAGAGAGGTTCAAACTAATATCACCGCTTCTAAGTCTGGCTTCGAAACCTCACAATTTTTGCAAAGGGGTCAGCCACTGAGAAGTCATGTATGGGGTTGACCCGATGACTTCCGATTACTCTGTCATCTAAAGTTCCATAATGAAATTCGACATTTTTGGAGCCTACTCCATTCTGCCGCAGGCGCCAGCGCTGATCAACAAACCATTCATTTTTGCGAAATAAATGTAGGGCAAACCTCATTTCCTTCGGCACCCTTGCTCTGAGAACAAAGAACCTGGCGAATATAATCTCCCGTAAGGTCCCTCGGTAGGAGTTCAAAGCAATTTCTGAGAGATGCAGATCTAGGCATTCGACGTGATTGTTATATTGTATCACATTATCCACCACTGGGCCTAATCTTATCTGCAAAAGAAGAAAATGTGTTAGTGCCTACATGCAATTTTGAACATTACTACAGGACTAGCTATTTGGTTTGCAGGATTTGTAAAATGCACTAAGATGCCATCTTCGATCTGACATGATTAACCTGGCCATTTGATTACATTCTAGAAAAATGTAGCCTTCTTGACAAGAGGTTGGAGTGGATGAAAAGTTCCCTAAGAAAACTAGTACAGATGAATCCAAAGGAGAAATGCTTATTGATTGTAACCATATGGATCAAGCAACCAATATGGGGGGGCATGTATGTACTAAATTCCTCCAAAAGAACCTTTAGAAATCGTAGTACATTGTCATTGTAAACTTGGAAAAGTTGTCACAAATTGAACTCCCTTATGGTTAACATTTAACAGGAAAGGAACATCACCTTGATATATAGCTCCTCCAGGCACGGAAAGCATCTCAGGAAACTGACAACTTGCTCCAGGTCGGGCCCGATAGATTCTAGTGCCAAGACCTTCACTGTGCGCAGTTTCGGGGTCAAGCTTGTCGGAATCATTTTCTGAATGACAGACAAACAAACATCTTCAAAATTAGAAATAATGTTAATTTGTAGAAGGAGAGGTAGAAGGCGGCTGTTGTACCTGAACGGGTGTGGATCCAATAACAAGTTCGGAGTTTTGTCAGACGAGTAGCCCACCATTGTCAATTTCGGCGCAGAAATGACATTGATTCTTGTTGGACCTTCTTGATCAACCACAAGTAATCTGTCAAGTGCAGGTGTGTCCTGGATGACCATACCGTGGTCCACCTTTTGTGATGTCTTCCTGCCGCACCAGCAACAGACATAAATAGTCCGGAGAGTCATGGAGGTGATGTGGAAGGTACTCAACCCATTGATCGCCTGAAGATGAAGGTACTCGAGTGCAGTACAGCCACGGAGCAGGCGCTCCATGTCACCCTTTGAGAGGCAGACGACGACGAGCTCGAGGTGCTTCAGTCGTGGTAGAATAAGAGCGGGCGCGTCATTAAGGGGTAGGAAATGGCAGTTCCTGAACTTGGCGACGCGCAGCGTGGGCGCGAGGCGGAGTGTGGACGTTGGCAGCGACCGCATATGCCCATCATCAAAAGTGAGCTCCTCGAGCTGATCTAGGGCGGGGGATCGGAACCACTCGTCAAGCTTGGCTTGGTCCTTGCCATTGGAATGGAACATGCCCATTCTAAGGCCTTTGGTTGGGCCAAGGTGACTGCCGAGGATCTTGGAGAATGCATCCAAGCTTTTGCGATAGCCATGGCAGAGCTCGTGGGTGTCGATGAGGTCGAGAGGGCTGGAGTTCCATAGGGGGCGCCACCGCCGGGAAAGGAGGGTTGTCCGCGCCCCATATTTGATTGGGAGGAGGGAGATAATTACTCTCAACATATCATCGGGGAGGCTACTGATTAACTCTTGGCCTGCTGGAGTCGCTTGCGGTCTTGCTCGCCCCGCCTCCGCTTGTTGGCAGCTCCGTTCTCCACCTCCGGAGTCTACTTGTCAGCGGCGCTTTCTGATGGAAATAGAAAAGTGTATTGGTAACTAGAAGTTATTAGGTAGGAATATAGTAAGATAAGGGAATAACAATTGGTTCCTTAAATACTACACAATTCATTTGACATTGCTGGGTAAGTCAACATATGCAGATAGTTGAAAAGAAAACTTACTTCGAACAAATTCTGGACGGATGATTTTGTCGGGGAAGTTAGCGTATATCTCATGACTAGGCCCTTCTATGTGCAGTGCAATTTTAGTGCCAACTTTCAGTACATAAAACTCTGCAATTTCATTCCAAAAGCCAGTGCCAAAATAGGAGTCACCATGTTCATCAAGTCTTACAGTAGCAACGATTGTAAATCCATGGTTTGTGCGCAGTATTGACATTCGTGGAGCCTTGACGTATGTAAAGGGAAAAATTGTGCACTACATAATCTTTTGCATAGCGAGGGATATCCTGCTGAAAATGGTAGGGTTGTTAAAGAAAATATGGTAACATGCAAATATGGGCCCAAATTGAAAGAACTGTACAGCAGTTGAAATCGAAGGACAAAAGTCTATAATTAAACAGATAGGGTAAACATGATGTCATGGAAATATGAGAGTAATCGAAAGAACAATACATCATTAATTTGCCTAATATAGAAAGAAGAGGGGGAAAATCCCCTTTGACGTATATGGTGCATGTGGCACCTTTTATCCAAATGTTGCAATATTTAGAATATGTTCAGGAAAGTAGGCCATGCCAACCGATTTAGGGTGAGATTGAACATACTGCGCGTGTCCTCAAGTTATCTAGTACGATGAGATGGAATCTCTGGCGGTGGTCGCCAAGTCATGAAGTATCAGCGCACTGTACATTCTATGAATGAAAGAAAACCCTCAAATCAGCTCGAATAAAAATGAATTCACGACGATTTCCGCCGGGTGATTAAAGGAGGCAGATGAATTGGGATAAGAGATGCGATAATATCTCGTTAAATTAGTTACGTTGTCGTCCATGAGAAAGAACCCTCAGTACGGCAGATTCCCCAACCGAGCGGAGCTGGGTCGACCGCGAGCAGCGTCGAGAAAGTCGATGGCGATAGGCGGCGGCAAGCGGAAGTGGCGAAATGCGGTGGGCTTTGCCGGCAGCCTGGCGGCGGCGGCAGGCGTCGAGCTAAGTGTTTACCACCGCGATAGGCGGTGCCATGGCATAGACGCGGATGAGCTTGTGCAGGTGTGAATGGGGAACGTACCGGAGGGGCCGAGGGGGTGGCGGGCGGGGTGAGGGTTTTGTGACGTGGGGATGGTGAGGGTTTTCTTTTTTCTTTTTTGAATCGGGTGGTGAGGGTTTTCTGTCCCACAAAGAATTTTGGGGGCGACGGTTTGCTAGAGCGAACCGTGTGTGATTGACGCAGCAGGCAAAATGATAGACACTGCACACGGTTCCAATTTTGGGAACCGTGTGTGATTGACGTACTACCTCCGTCCTGGTTTATTGGTCCCCCGTTGTAATTTTTACCAAAATTTGGCGAAATATTTAACATACTCAGACATAGATAATAAGCGTACACGTACATAAGCATAGTTCAACCATAAGTACATAGTTCAACCGTCATTAAGCATACTCAAGCATACATAGTTCAATCCATCCCACATCTCATCTCACATGCGGCCAGCACGATCCTGAAGCTTCTCCAGGTACTCGGCGTACGCGTCGTGCGCCACCCTGTGAGAATACTTCTGCTTGAAGGAGCCAACGGCCCGTCCTCTTGCATGCGCCAGAACACTTAGATACGCGTCATGAATCTTGTGGTTGCAAAATGGGCATCCATAGCCGTCGTTCCAGGTCCTAACACGTCTGTTATGTATTCCCAAATAAAGCTCCCTCAGGATTCGCCTCTTGTACCTCCTCTGGGCATCTTCATCCTCACTGTCCACATCGTCAGACATCACCTATACACATAGTAAAACAAATTTGGCATCAAATCACTGATTACATGCCGTGAAGTAGGATTAGGAATTTATGGCTATTTATTTATACATATTCAGAGATTATGGTTCGATTTTTAAGCACAGTCGTCTATGTACAGACCAATCTTGAAGAAAATAATGGCACAAACATATGTAGGTCATTCAAAATCTATTGTCAAGTCCTAGCTAGGAATTATTAGCACAAACACTAACCCGAGTCAAATTACTAGCATAAATCATTTGCACAGATGAAACAACTAATCACTTATCACCTGTACCATTCAAACAATCAATACACTACACGGATCTAACGAAAGTTACTTAGATTTCATGGATTGGGAGAACATAACCACAGGATTTCTATTCCAAAAAGGGGGAGGCAGGAGTAACCAGAGAAACCCTATGATCTATTTGACACATAAATGGGTATAGATGACTAACCAGCTGTCCCTCATCGTCGGAGTCATCGCCGGAGTGGTCGTTGGAGTCGTCGCCGGAGTGGTCGTCGGAGTCGGTGTGGAACTCCGCCTCCGGCTGTGGAAGCTCGACGTCGTCGACGACGTCAGGGTGCGGAGATTACTCGCCGACGGTGACGACAACCTCTGTCTCCATCTCCACGCCGTGCTCCGGTGCTTTAGCAGCCCTGGCGTCGCCACTCCCTCCGATGGGGCGCTTCGGCGGCATCCTCATACACTGACGGCTTTGAGGACTGAGAGCGGCGTCGAGGATGCAAGCAGAGAGAGGGGATTGTGTGTGCGTAGCGAGGATGGGGGGTGCGGCCGCTCGGGCACACCATTAATATGGAGTTGTGGGAGTTGTGGGAGAGAGGCGGGCGGCGGTCAAACCGATGGCTCGCCTCCCGATGAGCCTGCGCACCGGACTGCTAGCATGCCTACCAAAGTTTCACACAGCTACTCGCACGCCTCCCGATGACACTGCGCAGCAAGCACGCCTCCGTCAATTCACACACCTGCACGCACACCTCCCCGTCTACCTGCACGGCAGACTGCTCGCATGCGTCCCGTTAACTCACGTCTGCTCGCACGCCACACGGGTCGTGCAGCGACACGTATATTGTTTTTCTTTTTGGATGATTAATGTTGCCGCTTTATTGCTTAACCAAAGCATGGCACGTATCCATTGTTGGTCTAATGCTCACGGTTCGAATAAATAATCTGTTTGGGATAATGTTTCCCAATTATTAATAATCTCCCGCCTGTAATTAGATAAAGATTACATCAAAACTGGTCTCAAATTTGACCCAAAAAAGTACAATGCCACTTTGTATTGGTGTCCATATGACAACACGATAAGTTTCATGAACTTCAAATAAGTTTTGGATGTACTAGAATTTAAAAATCAAGATTCTCAATGTTTGAAATTTGTTGCACGGGGAGTAAACATGCACCCAGTGAGACACATGTGTTTTTGCAATCCATTTAGGTGCACTCTCACGTGTGCATGTAGCTCAAATTTGATTTTTGCACATTATACCCATAGAAAATCAATCAATCAATGTACTAAAACGTCTTAATGATCTCTGTGATTTTTTTTGAAATTAAAACGTCCCTCCTTTGGTAACATGTACGTTCACCGCGGGATAATTAATTTAACATGCATCGTAGTTGCGGTGGATTCGCGGTGTGTGTGTGGGTGTGTGCATCTAGGGGTGGCGGGTGGCTCGTAGTACACTACGAGTTGTGAGCCACCGTGTGGGTTGGCCATTTTGTTAGGCAGGCTGGTGCCACATCAGAGTCATGAAATCGTTATTTAAAACATTACACAACCCTTTCATACATAAATGTTTTGGCCACATGCAGTCGATGGTTGTCCTACACGACACTCGATACTCACATGTGACACTTTCTGTGGGCCCGCGAGGTCGTCGTCCATCACTTTGACGAACAGCCGGCAGTGAGGTTAATTTGACCAGCAAGGTAGAATCTTTTTTGTTTGTGTTATGGTGGTATATAGTATGCGTCGAAGAGGTGGGAGGGGACTAGCATATATACTATATGTATGCGTCCATGAACAAGTACACCTCACTCAGTGTCGGGACTTTTTGGTTACCGAGGCACGTGCCACATCAAAATTGTGAAATTGGTTATTCAAACATCACACAACACCTTTTTGGGCCACATGCATATATATCCTATCTAGGACACTCACGTAGGACGCTTCCATCTGTGGGCCCACGAGGCCATCGTCGATGCATGCATGCATCACTTTGACCTACATCGGGAGAGGTTAATTAATTTCACCATCGATGAGGATTCTTTTGGGTTGTACATATATTACGGCAGGAGCATATAGTATGCGGTGAAGAGGGGGGAAGGAGACCTTCATATGTAGTACGCTTGATATGAACCTCGCTCTGTGTGGGTGCATGGTTTACGGTTTTTGAGGCATGTGGCACATCAAAGTTGTGCATTTTGGGTATTCAACATATATATGTTTGGCCCACATGCAAAGCGGTGGTGGTTGTCCTCTCGCACCCACTTAAGCGGTTATCAGCGATATCGATGCTTTCCATATGTAGGCCCGCTTGGTCCATCACTTCTTTTTGCCTGACAACAAGAGAGGTTAATTTGACTTAGGAGGGGATTATTATTTTTGCTCTGGGATGACATGCATGATACACTTTGAGCACACACACATGCATGTGTATACATGAATCCCTCCCATCTAGTCGAAGTGGCTAGTACAACGACACCATCATGAACCGATCTCGCTCTGTGTGGGGAGCTAGTGTATGATTTTTGACACACGCGCCAGATCAATGTTGTGTATTCAAACATGCATGCACGCATCACCCCCATACATATGCATGTAGTGGTTGCCTTCGAACGATGCACTCCCTCGTGTGGTTATCGGCGACAAACCTATATATTCGTGGGCCCGCGTGGACATCCATGATAACCTTGACCAACAACAAGATAGGTTACCATGGCGGATTCTTCATTTGGTTCGTGTTATCGTAGTATAGGTCATGGTGAGATTCAGACCTAATTAAGTTTGAGCGCATATACTATGCACGCATGCATGCATATATGAATCCTCGTCGTTGGCTTGAAGTGTGGTGTAACATACATATGCATCGTCAACCTAACCCTTACTCAGTGTGGGGATTTCTAGTTCGAAATCGGTGCCACATCAAAGTTGTTCATTGTTACTCAAAAACACACCTCTCCATACATATGTGGGCCACGCGCATGCAGTGGTTGTCTTTGGGGACTAGCTACTTGCGTGATTATTGGCGAGCTAGCCCATCTCCGGGGTCGCATGGATGGCCATCACTTTGACCAACAACAGTAGAGAGGTTGTACGACCGAGGTGGATTATTCTTGGTCCGTTTTACGATCCATCTTGGTGAGAT